>NW_023331133.1:0-50086 GCF_011100685.1 Canis lupus familiaris | reverse complement strand
ATGTCACAGATAGCTGACTGTTACACATGTCTTCAGCTCAGCAGCAGCTGGGCACAGGCTGGGACAAGAGGCAGAGGCTGTACTGGGGTCCTGCGCGGGCCCCCTGTGCAGAGGCGAGTTCCACAGTCCACATACACAGCTCAGTGCATGCTGGCTTTGCCCTGCCTGGGCCTCCAGCACTCAGTCTGTTCACTTGTCTTTACAAGCTCTCTGGGCTTCTGTGTGCCCGTCTTGTCAGGGTCACCTCCTGAAGTCACCATGCCCTGCCAGCCCCCTTGGATAGGGTTCTTTCAAGAAAGCTGCAACCCTGTGTCCTTTCCCTGGCTCCCAGAGACACCCTTACTTTGCCCACTCAAACTGCCAGCACAGAGCACCTGGACTGGTGGGTTCCCTTCTCTCTGCAGCACAGACAACTCCAGGTGGCCTCTGGCCTTCAAACTGCCTGGAAAGATGTCTGTCAGCTGTCCCCAGACTCTGGGGACACAGGCCATGTTCCCTTAAAGAACTCCGTGATGCCCTGGCAGCCCTTCCCACCACTGGGGAAGGGAGAGGAGGTGAGCAGCACTGTGCGATCTCTGGAGGAGTCCTGGCTTCTCTCTTCCACCAGCTGGAGGCAAGTGACTGGCTCAGGAGCCTGGGCCACCCTGACCTTCCCCTCATGAGCCTGGCCTGGAGCATCCAGCACCTCCCATGGAACATGGGTGACGGTGCTCTGGTTTTTCCCAGCTTTGGGCCTCTGCCTAAATCAGGACCTCCCCCTAAATCAGGGCCTCCCCCTAGCCTTTTAAATCTTATTTTTTACGTTGAGGTAACTTGAACTTTACAGAAAAGCAGCAAGCACCATACACACAACTATCTTTATTGCTGAACCACTTGAAAATAAGTTGCCTACATACTACCTCATCACACATCCCCATGTGTCAGACTGTATTTCCTGCAAAGAAGGGGATCTCCTTCAGTCCACCGTGTAGCCAGCAAAGTCACCTGGACACATAACCACCTTTCAGTCCTCCGCTCCCACCTGAGTTCACCAGCTGTCCCAGTCATGCTCTTTATAGCACAAGGATCCAGGGTTTCCCACCATGAGTCTCACTTCATCATTTATTTCCTCCCCTTTGGGAGGTTTCTTTTCTTTTTTTTTTTTTTCCGGGAGGTTTCCCCAGCCTCTCCTCACCTGGTCGCTTTTGAGACCACAGGCCCGGCATTTGGCAGACTGTCCGTCAATCTGGGTTTGTGCAACGTTTCTCAAAGTCCCATTCAGGCTGGGCGCTTTTGGCAGGAACCTGACAGAGCGAGGCAGGGCTCCCCTCTTTGTGTCCAAGCGGGTGGCGCCCAATTTTGACTGGTTCCATCACCAATATTCACTCGGGTCCCTTGCTGAAGATGCCGTCTGCCAGGCTCCTCCACCGTAACATGACTGCTTTTTCCCTTTATAATTAATAACTGTGTGGGAAGGTACTCTGAGACTATGTAAATATCCCATTCCTCATTAAGTTTCCAATTTATTCATTTATGTCAGTATGGATTCATGGTTTCCTATTTTATTCAATGGGTTATAAACTGCTACTATCATTATTTATTTTGATGTTCTGATTGCCCCAGATTTGGCCAGTGGGAGCCCCTCCAAGCTGGCTTCTCACTCCTGTTGCTATAGTCACGATCTGAGCACACGTTTGCTTTTTGGCCCAACCGGGTGCCCCAGGTTCACCCTGTACTTTGGAACCCGCCCCCACCCTGGAATCAGCCGTTTCTCTAAGAAGCGGTGCTTCACTTAGGTGGATGATTCCATCTCTGTCTCTATTGAAAACTGCAAATTCACATTGATCCTTCCAATTCGATCCCAGGGTTCGTTCCAGTTCACCCCTTTTTCTAATTTTTACCTCCCTTTTCCCAGTCAGCCCCCCTGTATGCAGGCAGCCCCCTCTGCCACCCCATGTTACTTTTTTAAAAGATTTTTATTTATTTATTCACGAGAGACACACACACACACACAGAGGCAGAGACATGGGCAGAGGGAGAAGCAGGCTCCAATCAGGGAGCCCAATGTGGGACTCGATCCCGGGACCCCAGGATTACACCCTGAGCCGAGCGAAGGCAGGCACTAAGCCGCTGAGCCACCCAGGCGCCCCACACCCCACGTTCTGACCCGTGTGGCAGCCCCCCTTCCTCCTGGGAGTCCCGTTCATCCCACCCCTGCTCTGGGCCACCGAGACTTCCCCTGACCTTGTCTGGCCCCACCTAGTGGCCTTTAGACAAAATTGCTATGAAAAGAAGGGGGAGGATGGGGGGTGGGAGATGAAGAGGAAGAAAAAGAGTGGAAACCTTCCTATGATCCTTCTCCCTTGCCTGTGATGGGAAGCCACCCCCTTTCCTGTAGGTTCCACGGGGCAGTGCCATTTTGCAGACCCTGGGTGCTCCCCAGCAGATCGGGGAGTGGCTTTGTGCTCAGCCTCCCTCTCTATTCCCTCTACTTAACCTCTCTGGGCCTCAGCCTTCTCCTCTGTGAAATGGAGAGAGCCTCACATGCTGTTAAGAGGATGCGATGACCGAGGCTCAGGACGCACCAGGCCTTCTGGGGGGACTGGCCCACTGCCTTGTCCCAGTTCCTGCCTTCCCCTCCCTGTCCCCCCAGCTCCTGGCCACTGCTCAAGCAGAAGTGTACCTGGACAAGCCTCCAGTCCACCCTTTCATCCTCCAGGCATTGTTCAGCATCCCTCAGACCACTTCCCACCCCCCACTGGAGCCATCAAGGTCCTGACAGGTTTGGGCCTTGGCTGGAGGGCAGAGGCAGCCCCTCTGCCCAGTGGCAGATGCTGGCTCCTGCCCCTGGCTGGGGCAGACCTAGGACTGAGGACTGAGCCAGTGACCTCCTGGTGCCCCTTTTGGCTCAAAGGGAGTCTATATAGGTGTCCTGGGTGTGTGCTCATTGCCAAGGCCCAGACGTGCCCACCCCACCCCCGGGCTATGGCTCCTGGTCTCTGAATCCTAAAGTCTTTCCCCGTGTTTCTGAGATGAGAGTGCACAGCAGGAGGGGCCTGTGCTCAGCATGGCCCTACAGCTGCTGGCAGGCAGTCCGTGATTTTTAGGGTATGGAGAAGGTCTGGTGGGCAGCGGCGTCATAATGGACGATATCTGGGCAGAGTCCGGGGAGGCAAGGGAGGGCTCAGAAGAGAGGCCGAGTGACCCCAGGAGCCCGGTTGGAGCAGGGGCTGGAGTCCCTCCGCCGCAGAGGCTGGGCCCTAGGAAGCCAGCCTTCGGGTAGAGAGCCACCAGGCAGGCCAGAGTCCCTACACTTCTCTGGCTTCAATCCCTGTATCTCTAGACATCTCGTGGCATGAAGTTTGTTGACAGACTGCACGTGAGCCGTCTGAACCCAGCCCCAGATAGGCCCCGTGTGGGTGGGTTCCGATGTGACTTGGGGATCTCCCTGAAGGATATGGGTCCCCGTGATTCCTGTGGGCTTCCTGGAGGGGACTGCGGCCCCTCGCCTCTCCCTGGCCCTCTCCTGGTGGGGAAGGGTCTCAGGGCAGATGCACCCTGAGATGTGCGGGGCCTTCCCTGCGGGCCGTCCCCCTACCCCCTCTCATGGTCCAGGCCCGGGTCTGGCTGTGCAGAGGCCTGGAGCTCGAGGCTAATTGTGAATTAGGAGCCCAATTATGCCCTGCAGAATTGGCTCGGCGCTGCCTCCTCTTCCCGACAGGACATGTATATTAATAGTTGGCACTTATTGAACCAAATATGAATATTCATCTTCATTTATATTTCAAGGCCTTTCCTCCTGGAGGCCCGCGGGGCTGCGACCAGCTCCCAGCCCCATCACGGAGCTGACAGCTCGCACTCCTGGGCCGTGACTCCTGGCTCGGCGGGGCCGCGGTGGCGGGCCTGGCTCCCAGCTGTCCACAAACACTCATTAGGGGGCCGGACCCAGCGAGCTGCGGAGAATGTGTAATCGCGCCGCGCGCTGCTAATTAGGGAGCTGATGGGGCATTGAGGGCGAGAGGACGAATTCTTTAAACAGAGGACGGGAAACTTGAGAGCTGTAATTACTTGGAGCAGAGTTCATTTCAGAACTTGGGAGCCAATGAGTCTGATGACAGCCCCGCTCTCAGGAGGGCCGGGTGGTGGGGACGGTGAGGGGGAGGGAGGGAGGAGCAGCTGCCCCACGCACCCCAACTCCGGACCTCCTTGATGTATTTTGTTCAATTGCTGTCCTGCTGGATGGGTGCCTCCCCGTTCGGGGACAGCTTCCTCCCCCTGGGGGCTTAGGGTCCTGGCCGCTGGCTCTGCAGAGTGCTCCCCTGGGGTGGCAGGTTGTCAGGCACTCCAGCTCCAACGTGGGCCTCGGGTCTCCAGTGACAGCGGCCAGAAGGGTGGGTCACAGTCCAGCCATCTGATAGACCATGTTGTTCTTTCCCTGAGCCAGGAGAGAGTAGCAGGGGAAGTAGGGGACTTCCAGGTCACCCTGGGCCTCAGGGCCTTGTAGAAGCTGGTGATTTCTGGGTATTCCCCTACTCCCTCATCGGCTTCCCCAGCTATAAGGCCACGGCCCTGCCATGGGTCTCCTGCAACCTCTCTGCCTAAACCTGCCACCCCCTTTCACCCCGCTCTCAGGAAACCTTGCCCATGACCAGCAGGACAGGATAGCTGGCCCTGTGTCTGTCCTTCCACCCTAGTGCAAGCACCTCACATCGGTCATTTACTTTGGAGCAGCTCAGAGGGGTCCCCACTCCTCCACCTCCCCAGTTACTGTCCACCACCCCCCCCCCACTCAGCTGTGGGCAGGAAAGGACCAGGCCCATGGTCAACGGTGGCCGTGGGAGCTTCGGGATGATGTCCTGCCTCTGCTCCCCCTGGGCTGAGCTTCGTGCCTGACTGTTCCCATAACTACTGACAGATCCCAGCCATCATGTGCGTACCCAGCCCTGGCCCCCACCCGATGGGCAGGGATTCTTAGGTCTGATCCCTACTCTGAGAGGACCCATTTCCTCAGCTAGCAACAGGTATTATTGCCTCCCGCGCCCCACACGCTTGGGTAGGGCCTTGTGCGATTTCTCTGCTGGCGGCCTTTATCGTCACTTGAGAAGCTCCAGACTTAGACTGCGTTTTCAGGTCTGCAGCCTCCTTCCAGAGGACAGTTGTCAGCCCTCGGTCCACACCTAGCGGCTGCTAACCACAGGCTAGCGAGGGCAGTGGTGATGACTGCAGCAGCAACAAAATCCTCCGCTTCCCCAGCGCTTCCCGCGGGCCAGGGGCGGGCCTCAGCGCCTCACAGAAGGCCGCACAGAAGGCCCCAGAAGAGAGTAGTAGTATGTATTCCCCCTGTTTTACAGATGAGGAAATGGAGGTTCGGGAAAGCTCATGGCTTATTGGTAAGTGGCCAGAGCAGGGGTGATTTGAACTCCAGCCCCAAAGGCTCTGCTCCTGGAAGCCCAGGCATATGGGGCTTGGGGCTCCCAGGACACAGGCCCGATGTGGGGAGGAGGGGAGGGAGGCCTGTTTGGGTGAGTGAGGGAACAGGATCAGGGGAGTCATGTCATTCTCAGGTTCCTCTCAGAGACCTGGGGGCACTCTGGGTAACGCTTGCCTCACTTCCATCTGAATCTGTGCTTCCCTTACGTGTGCTATGTATATGAACTACAATTAAATGACACGCTGAGCTCCTCAGTCATGCCAGCCACACGTCCGTGTTCAGTAGTCAGATGTGGAGTATTAGCCTCCGTTGTCATGCGCCGCCCCATGCCAAGTGCCAGTGGCTTTCCCAGTCCCTGCAGGAAACCTTCCGGAATCTTCTCCCCCAGCGCCACCCTTCAGGGCCTCAGAGCAGTGAAGCACGCCCAGTGGGGGCAGTGCGGGGAGGGGCTGGGGCGAGAAGTGCCCCGCCTTCCACCTGCCCCCCTTCCCACCTGCGCCCCCTTCCCACCTGCCTCCACTGCCCCATTCAAGCATCAGAAGCTGCAATTAGCAGGTGGCAGCCACTGCTTAGACCCGCTGTCCCCTCCTCCCGGGAGCTGGGCAGCTCACAGCGGCTTTGGAAAAACCTGCAAGAACAGATCAGAAACAGAAGCGGTCAGGCTGTGCCGGCTCGCTCCTCGCTCGGCGTGACGCCCGCGCCCAGCCCTGCCAGGCCGGCTTCCAATTAGAGGAGCGAGGCTGTGGCCACGGGGCGGCGCCCAGCCGGCACCCACCTGGCCCCCTCCCCGCTCATGGGCGCCTAACTGAAGGGCGGGGGCTTGCTCGGCGCCGCTCCCCTGCTTCCGCGGGCCCAGCTGCTGCTCCTCAGCCTTTTGTCCCAGCAAGTTTGAGACCATCTGGACAGAAGTTGGCAGCCCCGCGTTCACAGCATTCTGGACTCTCTTCGCACCCCCAGGCAGATTGCTGGGAGGGAATGTTCCCGCAACCTGTGCTGAGCCGGGTAGGACTGCACCCCCCGGGGCCTGTGCTCTGTGCCTGAGTTCAGACCTGGACACATAGGTACCCTGAGGCCTGCGCCTTGGGCTCTTCTATTTGGGGAGGAAGGATGGGGCAGGGGTAGGCAAATTGTCCACTGGGGAGGGCGTAGAGCTCAGGCTGGGCCTGGCAGGGGGTTTTCCTCACTGGTGCGCCTTGTCCGCCTTGTCCGTGGAGCCGATCCACGTGGAGGAAGGCAAGGAAGGGAGCGGACGCAGTTACAGACCACTCTCACCTTGGCATCTCAAGCTACAGCTTATAAAGTGCTTCTTCTCCATTTATCCCCACAGTTCTGGGAAACAAGCAGGGCAGGACCATCATACCCATTCTGCAGAAGGGAGAAACTGAGGCTCACAGTGGGGAGTTGATTTGCTTAAGGTCACACAGGGTCTCAGTGGAGTTGAAACCTGACCCTCGCCCTTTCACTCCCTAGCCCAGGGCTACAACATCCGGCTGTGGTCTCTGGCTGCCCATAGAAATGTCGGAACTTCACTTGGTTTAGAAATGTTACTTATTGCTGAAGTGGCCACATTTGGTTCCAAATGGCCTGGATGTAGCGCTGTGGCTGTTTTATTTGGAGTCTTAAGGAAAATGGCACAGATGAGAGAGCTCAAATTAGCTGTATGAAACTTTGAAAACCACTCCAGAGGAATCTGGTCCAGGCTACAAGGATAAAGAAGTAGTAGTACCCTAGGTCCACCCCCGCCCCCCCACATCCCCACCTGCTGCCACAGAGGCCTCCAAGGAAGGCCCCTTCTGTCTGAGACAGCCAAAAAGCAACAGGGAAAGGAGAATTCTGGACATGGAGTAGCATATGGAAAGGGATTTCATTTGGGGCATTAATTTCTCTCTACGAACTTAATGATGGGAGCAGGGTTGTGAGGTTCAGACTCGGGGGATTTTTCTATTGCTGCCTGGGCCTGTGCTGTCTGTGGCACTCCTTATGTGGTCCTCGGATGAACTAGCTGGTGAGTGTGCCTGGTTATAACTGAGGGTGGGGAAATGGAAGGGAGGGTGAATTTTGGGCCTAAGTGTGTAGGCCAGCCTTGGTTTAGCCACTTAAAGGCTAGTTCTAACCTATTCAGAGGCCTTGGGTGCGGTGGGGGTGGGGGACAGGGCTGCTTTCCAGGAGGTATTGATGGATGAGCCAAACTAGCTAGGAATAGGCTGCATCTATGGGATGGGCTGCAGATTGTCCCCCCGTGGAGGCAGCCCTGACCCTGCTAGGCAGACCAGAAAGAGAACAAACACTAGGTGGCTGGAGAAGGAGGTGCTTTACTCCCCTTTCTCTCTTCCCAGGCCAGACCTTCCTCTGAGCACTGTCCTCCTAGCTCCTTCCAAAGGAGGGCTTTGCCCACCTGCTTGGTCAGAACCTAAGGCATCCCCGGGACCCTAGTGGGCCCCACTCAGGTTCGTGGCATCTTGCTAACCCAGGCAGGGCATGAGCCCTGAATCCCACCTCTCCACTCATCCCTTCTGGTTCCATGTCCCAGGAGGGAGGTGGACCCAGGGCCTCTCCTGGGGCATCCTTCTCACTCCACAGGCCCTCCTGAGGTGCTGATGCCACATTTACTTTAGGGGAATTGATGGACCCCTCGGAGGACCTTGCGCTGATGGTCCATGTTCCATCGTGCTCCAGAACAGGTGCTCAGAGCACTGCGCTGGGGCGGGAGGCCTCACAGAGCTATTAACAAAGCGGGGCTCTGACTTCCATTCTGCTTCTGCTCCCTCAGGAAGCCCTCCGGGAAGAGGGGTGTGCGGGGCAGGATGCGGGAGCTCCTGGGTCCCTAGCAGAAACCTTTTCTGATGGTACCACAATCTCCCCCTCAACCTAGAATGATTATTAACATATTAATTAATATTTTAAAACTCATTACGCCTTGATGATGGCTTCCTTAAGCTGCTTTTATATTCATTGCAGCCACCCAGGAGCAATAACCATACTTATGTGGCAAAATGGAGTCATTCTACTTAATT
Source organism: Canis lupus familiaris (assembly GCF_011100685.1). Classification (NCBI taxonomy): domain Eukaryota; kingdom Metazoa; phylum Chordata; class Mammalia; order Carnivora; family Canidae; genus Canis; species Canis lupus. The sequence goes on along the minus strand of NW_023331133.1, from coordinate 41,662 downwards.
ACCAGGGAGGTTTTACAGGCAGTCTTCTCAGCCCACAAATAATCAGAGCGTTGATGTGATGTCTTCTTAGATTTTCTTTTTTAAGTCAGATGCCGCGATGGTTAGAAAGTTGTTCTTATGTTGAGATTAAATTTTCCCATCAATACCCTACTCTTCTCTCCTTGTGCCAGGCTGGAGCCCCAGGCCTGGGGAGAGCCTCTTGAGGCTGGGGACTCACCCCCCCCCCCTCCGCCTCCAATCTCAGGGCTGCACCGCTGGACGAGGTTCCAGGTCTGGAAATGCTTCTGCTTCTCCTCTTGGCCTGGGGCTCAGACCCTAGGGCTCGGCTGGTGGTTAAATCAGTCTTCTGGGTGGGCCATGCCTTCAACAGTTGCAGTTCCCTGGGGGTAATCCTGCCAGGCTCCAGCCACAGCCTCCCTCCTGGTTACCTGCAGGCTTTTCCTGAACCACTTCTCCCCAGTGCTCTGCTCTGCGGCGGCTCAGCCAGCAGCCACCCGCCAGCCTGGCCCCTGCCCGTGGGGTCCCTGCCCATGGGGTCCAGCGACAGCATGAGGCAGCTCGTGTTCAGTCTGTTGGGACGGTTGCCAATGGTCAAGGTCAAGGCCCTGCTTACATCCTTCCTGCCCAAGCACCTCTGGAGTTTTAGGATTTCTGTCGTCTTCCAGAGCGGCTGAAGGCACAGCTTGGCGGGGAGCCCTGGTGGCATTTGCCCTACCTGCCTCCTTCAGGCCCCAGGGAGGTGCTCCTGGTGGCATCAGGCCTCAGATGAGCCAGCAGTGGGTGCCAAGGCCAGAGCAGAGGGGGCCCAGTGTGGCGCCTGTCTCGGAGGCCAACAGAATGTGTGACTGCTGAAGCATGGTGCCTCTCAGTGTCTGGAAATAATCACACTCGCGGGCCATCTCTTCTGGGTCCTGGCCCCAAGGAAGCCTTCAGAGACAGGGATGGAGTCAAATGGTATTGTGAGGTGGAATCAGCTTACTGGGCCTCAGAAATCATAGTAAAGTGACAGGCAGGGAGGTCGGTGAGTCCCTCCCATGGTGCTGATAACACCAGAGCCCATCTGTCACCACTCGATGGCGAGAGCCATGCAGAGCCCAGCGCTCTAAGAGGTCCCCCCTGACCCTCAGAGCAAGGTGGGCAGAGGGCTGCAGCCACCAGGGGGCCAGCAGAGTTCTTCTGAATGAACAGAGCTGTGGCCCTGAACACACAACACAGGTCATGCTGCCCGGTCACAGCCAAGGTGGCAGGGTCACAGCAGGCGTTAAAGGTAGCGGTAGGGACACCTGGGTGGCTCAGCAGTTAAGCCTCTGCCTTCAGCTTAGGGTGTGATCCTGGAGACCCAGGATCGAGTCCCGCTTCGGGGTCCCTGCATGGAGCCTGCTTCTCCCTCTGCCTGCGTCTCTGCCTCTGCGTGTGTGTGTGTCTCTCATGAATGAATAAATAAAATCTTAAAAAAAAAAAAACGGTAGAGGTAAGGTGAGAGGGGGATTGACAGTGCAGTCTGGGGTCAGTCAGGGTAGGTTTGAGGGAAGCCTGGATTTAAGTCGGGGTCAAGCGAGACTTGCATCTGAGTTTAGGAGAGTGCTCAGGGTCCAGGGATAGAATTGGAGTTTGGTTTCAGGGGGATGGTATTTTGTCCCAGATGGAGGGTACAGTTGGGGGTTACATGTGCATCAGACTGTGGGGGTTCCTTATCCGAGAAATCCTTATTTACTTGTCAGTATCTGGGGGCCCAGACAGAGGATAAGACCAGGCATGTCAACCCAGGGTCCAGTCCAGCTCCCCTTGGGGAACACCCAGGGATTTCCGTCTCTGGTTTCCAGTCTAGTGTCCTGTCTCTCCTTCCCTTGTACCAACCCTTCCTCCATCTCAACTATTTCTTGAACAAAGGGGGCTGGGTAGTAGCCCATAAGCCCTGAAACTGAGGGTCCTCAGTCACTTATACTGCTGCCATTGTGGGCAGTGTGTGCCATCTCCAAAGCACAGTGATTCTTGGGCTTCCTCTTCTCTCTCCTTTCCTGCACACAGCCATGACCACCAGCCCACACCTGCCATTTAGCTGCAAATCCTGTCCCCAGCTCAAGTGGAAGTTTGGCTCCAGATCTCAGGAAGGGGAAGTCTGGACTCCTGGTTGGCCACACTCGACTTAAAGCCACTCCTGCAGCCTCCCAGGACTTAGGCAAAAGCTGCTCTGTGACAGGTCCCAGATGCTGCTCCTGTCTGCCCTCCCCTACTGACACCCCCAACACCCTCCCACACCGTCCAGCTGAGGCCCATGCCCACCCCCCCAGCTCCCCCATCAGTAACTAGAACAGGGTGATCCCTGAATTGATATCAAAACTTGTCACTTAATGGTTGTGTCTCCCAGCTTGATTCATGACCCTCCGTGACCAGATCACTCCTGCTCTCAGCATCCCACATGGGCCTATTCCATTCTTCCTAAAGGCTGGAGCATGCTGGGAGTCTTATGGTATAAGATAAGGTGTTTATAGCCGGGAGAGCAGCATGGGGCAGACCAGAGTCCCCGCAGGAAACGGTGAGATGTGAGCTGTAACCCCCCGGGCTTCCCCGGTATGTGTGCATCACTGTGGCAGGTGCACATGCCTGTGGGCTGGCTCAGCCCAGCCCATTCCCAGTCCCATGTCCTAATCCCAGGTAGGGGTTTGCTTCTCTACACATATTCCCACTTTGAGCTCTTTCCATGATTTCTCCTAAAAGGATTTTGTTCTTCCCCCATACTCCCTGGCCTCTTGCCATAGGAAATCTGGGCCCTATTCACTCATTGTACATCCTGGGGTAGGGTGGGCATTGGGAGGGTGGCACAGTCCTGGATCCAAATCCCACTTACCTGCTGGAAGGACTTCAGTGAGTCAAATGACCGCTGTAACCCTTGGTGTCCTCATCTGTAAAGTGGGAATAATAATGTGTCCTCTCTGGCAGTTCGGATCTGAGGATTAAGTGAGACAAGGCATGTGAAGTGCCATGCACAGGGCAGGCGCTCAGCAGAGCTGACACTCTTAACCTGCTTGAGTGGAGCACCTGGCGCCTCAGGGCTGGGCTCTTGGCAGCAGCCCCCGGGATGAGGATGTGTGCTCACATGGTTTATTAAGGAGGTGCTTCCAGAAGAAGCCTGTAAGGAGTGGCAGGGGGAAGGGGAAACCTGGTGTGTCAGGGGATGAGGCCTAGAATTTCAGTGTCAATTCCCCAAAGGGCAGTGTCAGTCCAGTCTGTGGGCGGGGGTGGGGGGAACTCTGGGGTGAAAGGCTGCTTCTGGTTGTCCTGACCCAGGTCAGGGGAGCTGGGCTTTCATACTCCAGCCCCTGCTGGGCCAAGGCCCATGTGATGGTTCATTTTATGGGTCACCTTGACTGAGCTGATGGATGTCCAGAAGGCAGGTAAAACATTACTTCTGGGTGTGTCTGTGAGGGTGTTTCCAGAAGAGGAAGGGTTTGAATTGGTGGACTGAGAAAGAAGCCTGCCCTCACCAACGTGGGCGAGCATCTTTGAATGTGTTAGGGCCTGAGTAGAACAAAAAGGCAGAGGACAGGCACCTTTGCTCGCTTGCCTGAGCTGTGGCATCCATCTTCTGTAGCACGGGGACCCGATGCCACCGTGAGGGCTGCCAGTGGCCCTCTGCAGCCAGCAGCCATCTTGGGAGGAAGGAAGTAGGTCCATGAAAGAGGAGAGAGACCGTCATGATGGCTTCATCCTGGAAAACTGAGGATTTATGAAAAAAAATCATTGAATTAACCTGAAGAGACTTTCAAGCTGGACAAGGCTGGGGTATCTTTAACTGGGAAGCCAAAGGATGCCCCACCCTCCTCTCCTCATCGTCTGTGGGAGTTCGGGCTGCACAACAAGGTGAGATGGATGACAGAAACGAAAGGCCTGTGATTTTGCACATCTGAATGTATAACGTCCTGCAGTTTTGTGCTTGCTTAACTCGGTTCTGTGCACCCGGCCTGTCCCTGGCTGACCCAAATAGCTCAGGTTCCCTAAAGTGCTGCCCCGCATGGGGGAAGGTTCTCCAAGGGGCCGTGTGCCTGGCCTAGAGTTGTGGCGGCAAGGAAGATGGCAGCTGGGATAGGGGAACCCGAGGAGGCCATTTCACGGAGCTGGTTAAGTCCTTTAAGAAATAAATAAAGGACAAGATGAGGCACATCCCCCAGGGCACGGAGCCAGTGCTGGCCACATGGGAGCCTCAAGGCGGAAGCAGGGGCCTTCCCTCACTGGTGTCCTGCCCTCCCTTGTCTCTATCTCAGAGCATCATGCCACCAGCTGCCACCAACGCTGCCACCAGACCTGTGTCACCCTTGACTCCTCCTCCTCACCTGCACTCTGGCCCACCCTGGGCTGGACCCTCCAGCCCCACCCCCCCATGCTCCCCAGCCCTGTGTCTCGGCCCCTGGCTGCATGGACTACCTTCATGTCCTCACCATTCTCCTCCTACTCCAGTCCCTACAGGGTCACCACAGGCTCACTGTATCCTTTAGCTGAAGCCCAACACCTCCTGGGTGCCACCTCACTGCTCTCCTCTCCCTCTCTGTCTCCTTTCTGGCCTGGGGTGGTCACAGCTACAAGCTTAGGGGACACACCATTCTTCAGACCCTGTTCCCCTGCTCAGAAAACAGCCATCAGGTTAAGCTATTGTCACAGTGCTCAGTTCCAGGGCACCACCTGCTTTCCGCCCAGATGTGGCCAACAGGACCTGCCTGGGAGGATTCCTGTAATGATGGAAATAATGATGTCAAGCACAGAGATCCAGCACCTAGGACAGTTGTCACTCCATACTCAGACACTGTGATTAACTGTGACCTACTAAGTATCTCTGAGACATCATTGATCTCCATCCCCACTGCCACTCTCCTAGGCCAGCTCCTGTCACCTCGCCCCTGACCATCTGAGGCGTCCTCTTTGTCTACCTGCTCCGGTCTCACCCTCTTCCTCACCTGCCAGAGGTCCCTCTCATTGCGACACCCTCATATAGAGCCTTCAGCCCCTGGCTGCTCAGCCTGACCCACAGGCCCTTCCTGGCCATCCCTGCCTGTCACACACACATGAGCCCTCCCAGCAGGGACTGTGTCCCCAACTCGCTGGGTCACCCTCTGCCCATGCTCACAGTCCACAGATGGGTTTGCTGGGCCATCTCTCTCACTAGACTGTTAACTCTATGAAGATCAGTATTGTGTCTTTCAACATTTTCCCAGCATCCAGCATTTGCTCCATTAAGTGTTCAAAACATATTTGTGGAAGGGAGGAAGGAAGGAAGGAAGGAAGGAAGGAAGGAAGGAAGGAAGGAAGGAAGGAAGGAAGGAAGGAAGAAGAAAGAAAGAAAGAAAGAAAGAAAGAAAGAAAGAAAGAAAGAAAGAAAGAAAGAAAGAAAGAAAGAAGAAAGAAAGAAAGAAAGAAAGAAAGAAAGAAAGAAAGAAAGAAAGAAAGAAAGAAAGAAAGAGAGAAGAAAGTTTAGCAGCTTCTTTTCTGTGCCAGGCCCCTGGCACATTGTCTTCTGTTTGCATAAGAGTTGCCAGCCTGTAATAGTGCTAACACAGACACAGTAGTCTTATGACTAATATAGACCAGAACTTTCTTTTTTTTTTTTTTTTTAAAGATTTTTATTTACTTATTCATGAGAGACACACACAGAGAGAGAGGCAGAGACACAGGCAGAGAGAAGCAGGCTCCACGCAGGGAGCCTGACGTGGGACTCAATCCCGGGACCCCAGGATCACGCCCTGGGCTGAAGGCAGTACTAAACCGCTGAGCCACCGGGGCTGCCCAGACCAGAACTTTCTAAGTGATGTTAAGATTAGAAGGTTGGGATTGTCAACAGCTGGAATTTGGATGCTAGCAGGACAATTTTAATTTGGACTCTGCGGGTTCTCTTAGGAAAGCTCTGGAGGTGCCTAGAGTCCTGCAGCTCTACCCTCACCCATCTCTGAAGCCAATTGTGGTGGAGGGTGGAGGTGGGGCAGTGAGGGATTCGGAGGGGCAGGACTCCAGATGGGCCCTTTTCCTGTGGATCCTGAGCTGATTAGGGAGGTTATCATGTCCAACCAGGCAGCCCAGAGGTATATGGGAGATGTGACAAGCCAGGTGCTAGGTGAGAAGGAGCAGAGGCCCCTAACCCCAGAGGCCTCAGCCAGCTGTGGGATTTGACTCCAAGCCAAAGGGGTAGGCAGTAATGTGGACCTACGGCCTGAGCACTCCTGTCCATACCCTGGAAGGAAACAAAGCCTATGACTGACCCACAAACCTGTGAGAATAAAATAATGGTTAAGACTCTGGAACCAGACTGTCGAGGTTTGAATACCAGCTCTAGTCCTTACTAGCTATGGGATCCCGGGCATGTTTCTTAACCTATCGGCACTCAGTCTTCTAGTCAGTGAAATGGGGTGACACAGTACGTACCTCACACATCATAAGGGTGAAAGGTGTAAAGCTCTTGCAATAGTGTGGGCACAGAGTTAACGCTGTCAAGGGGGGTGCTGCTGTATTTATATGTGTTGCCTGGTTGCTCAAGGGAGGAAGAAAGGGGACTGCAATGGGCTGCAGGGAAGACGGGGCCATGGACTGCAGCTTTGAAGGAGTAATACAATGACCTGTGGAGGAGAAGAGCATGGAAGGGTATTCAAAGCTGAGGACACTGCCTGAGTTTGTAATTGGGGTGCCTTTGGGGGATGGTAAGGCTGCGTGGTTATTGGGGCCCAGGCAGCAAGAGGGTGTGTGGTGGGAGATGAAACCATATCTCCCAAGGCTGGGAGTGTTGGGCTCTGTCCTCTGGTGCTAAGAAGCCTCCAGAAGGCTGTTACCAGGGACAAGGCGCGGGTACCATGGTATTCTGGAATCAGTCTGGAATAGCAGAGAGGATGGGGCCATGGGTGGTGGGGACATTCAGTAGGAGGGGGGAGCAGAGAGGCCAGTTAGGAAGCATGACTCCCAGACTCAGTGGGGGCAGGCCCAGGAGTGAGCGAAGCATGCAGCCTCTGAGCTCTGATCTGGAGGGCGCCTGGGTGCCCAGGCCTCTCTCCTCTCCCCTTGTTTTCTCCCTTTGTCCGGGGCCTGCCCCAGGACTCCACCCCCACTCTGGAGGGTGTCCCTCAAGGGCCTGGGCACTCATCCCTTCCAGGCTTGCAGAGTGACAGGCCATCTGTTTCCTCAACTTTGGCTCTCATCACTGGCCCCAGCAAGGCCCCTGGCTCAGTGTACCCTGAGGAGTCCTGCAGACGGCAGCAGAAAGCACAGCCCAGGCGGAAACAGGCTCCCAGAGCCCTGACAGGGCAGGTGCCCAGGTACGGCTCTGACGCCCTCTGGGCTGGTGGCTTGGGTTTGGCTTCTGTTCCCTCAAGAAAGGTTGGGACCCATCTTACTGAGACACTCCTCTCTGACCCACTGTCCCCCCTGACCCATCTTACAGAGGGCCACGGACCCTGTGTCCAATAGGAGGGGGCCGTCTAGTCAGGACAGCAGGGTCCTTCTTGTGCCCAAGATGGTATTCCTGATGGCCCCGCCTCCAGGCTGGGCCCAGCCATGAAAGAAACCATGGGTGTAGTGGCCTATGTGGTGGGAGGCAGCACAGAATGGGGGCTCAGCCTGTGGACCTGGGGTAAGCCGCCTGATACCACCATTTCCCGATAATGTGATGCCGAGCAAAATAGCCTTGCTGGGCCTCAGCTTTGCCAGCTGTAAAATGGGGATAGCAATACCTGGTTAATCTGCAAAGTTGTGGCACACGCCATCCCTATGTAAGTGTTAGCTCATCTTTACCATCATCTTTTTGTGCTCCAAGGACCTACATGTGCCCAACGATGTGTGAGCAATGAACCTTGGGACAGAAGAGCATTAGGTGGAAATTGGGCGTATCTGAGCAGGAAGGGGAAAAGAGAGGAGGCAGCAAAGAAGAAAAAGAAAGATGAATCAGGAAGGCTCATCGCACCCCTCTCAGGATAGGACACAGACTTTCTGCAATATCCCTGGCAGGCAGGGATTTAGAGACTTGCATCCTCACAGGGATGGGGAGCTCATTCCCACTCTAGCCTGCTTGGTTTGTTGTTAGACCCTCTGAAGTTAGCAAGTCCATCCTTATGTGACCTGTGTGTCTCAGGCATTAGCAAAACAACTGACCCTCCAGGGTTCCAACCCCAGCTCAGGTCTCTGTAGGCCTTCTTTCCCCGAGTGTTTTGGGTGATTACCAGAAGTAGCTTCTATGATTCATGCTCACAGGGGCAGCCAACTGAGCCAGAATCCTGGCCAAGCTTTCACTGCTATTGCCTTCGCCACCACCTGGAAGCTCATTGTACAAGGCGTTTGCTGCTGCCTCTACTGTCAGTCACATAGCACATGAAGCCCATGTCTTCAGGGTCCCCCTTTCAAAGTGAGGGGCTGCCTCTCCTCCATGCCATGCCCAGTTAGAGGTCCCACAGCTTGGTGGCTTCAGAGTATGCATGTAAAAGTGACTCAATCTGTGATGGTTTCCTCCCTGCAAACGTGTGTTCCCAGGATGACCAGCCCCTCCAGTTGCAGGGCCATACCCCACTTTCCTGCAGGGACTCTGACCTGGCTGGGTTCGCCCTCCATCTCAGCCATTATCACCCTTTGGATGAGCTGTCACCTGGGGCCTGTTGTCCAATGGGGCCCTAGCACCCATATTAAAGGATTGTATATGGTTCTAAATTCAAGTCCTTTCCCAGTATATTTCTTGGCTCTTATGTAAATCTTGGATGTAAATGGTTGCATAGGGATGGGCCTTAAGGTTTCCATCAGAAGTACCACAGGCAGAGGTGCCTGGGTGGCTCAGTCGGTTAGGCATCCGACTCTTGATTTCAGCTCAGGTCACAGTCTCAGACTCATGCTCAGCGTGGAGTCTGCTTGAGATTCTCTCTGTCTCCTGCTCCCCGCTCCTGGCTTTCCCCCGACTTGTTCTCTAAAATAAATAAGTCTTTTAAAAAAATAGTATGGGAGGTAGCCCTTGCCCCTACATTCCTGCTCCATTCACTCTCTCTGGCACATAACTTGTCCCCTTGATTCCCCCCAGTGGGCCTCATTCTGCTTTTTGGACTAGCACAGGGAAAATTGAGTCTAAGTAACAGAAATGACAATATTTATTGAGTTCTCACATATGCCAGGACTGTGATATCTATTGGAAGAATGCCTATTAGCTGTGTGGCAAGTATTAGCAAGTATTTGTTTTTTAAGATTTATTTATTTATTCATGAGAGACAGAGAGAGAGGTAGAGACACAGGCAGAGGGAGAAGCAGGAGCTTCTCAGGAGCCCGATGCGGGTCTCGATCCCAGATCCCCAGATCACAACCAAAGCCTAAGGCAGTCGCCCAACTGCAGAACCACCCAGGCATCTCTTGAGCAACTATCTTAACCTCTGTGTCTCATTTTCCTGATCTGTAAAATGGGGAAATGATACATATCTCGCAGGTTTGCAGTGCAGATCAAAGAGTGTGTGGATGTAAAGTGTTTAGAATAGTTATAGCAGTGATCCAAATGCGTTAGGTCTCATAATCATACAACTTAATGGCTCTGTTGTTCCATTTTTCCAGACAAGGAAACCGTCTGTGAAGGTGGTATGACTTTCAGGCCCCACATAGTTGGTTAAAAGAGGGGCAGCAGTTACAGTCCAATCTGACTTTGGGGCTCACCCTCCCAAGCCCCAAATGTTCTGCTTCCCCCTGGCCCCTCAGGACACATTCCTCTCCATCTCCTTCCTTCTCCAGTTCTTCCAGCTTATAGGTTATTGTTACTACTCAACGAGGTATTATTTCTTCTCCCGTTAAGGCAGAAGGCAAGGCCACAGTCACGAAATCAAGAAGGAAGTTAGTGGGTGGGGAGGTGACTGTGGGCTTGTGAAGAGTTGCTCTGGGAGCCCAGGGATAGGAGCAAAGCGGAGGGTTTCAGGGAGACAATGGCAGTGGTGTGGCAATGGCCCCCCTGGGAGGCCCAGAAACTGCCTGCAATGTGTTGGGGGCAGGTGAATGAGGAATTAGAACCCCACAGAGGCAACTGCCCTGCCCCAGAGGTTCACCGTCACTGCCTCCAAGGCAATGAGGCCTTGCCAGAAACAGCAGCCCCAAGCCCTGTGGCTCCCAAGAGGACCAAAGGTGGTGATGGGGTGCCTGGCCCTAACTCCTAGGCTGCTTATTAATGCCTAAGAGCCTGGGAAAAGCCCCCTGTAAGTATTACATGGGGTCTCTGGGAGCCTCAGTTTCTTTATAAAATGGAGATGTGTAGCCAAAGGTGCTCTCTGAGGACCTGCTCACGGCCAGGGCTCTTCTGAATGCGTTGCCTCTCAGACTGGAGCTGGAGCCCCCCCTGACGTTGGGAGACAGCCTGGACTCAGGGGAGACCCAGGTGCCACCTCTGCTTCAGCCTGGGACCTGCTTTGTAGTTGGGCCACACTGCCTGGTCTCTCGGTGCTTGTCTCCCCAACTGGAAAAAGAGGGAAGAGGATAATTGATCACAGTTGAGGGTCTTTCCAACTGAGGTCCTGTAAGCTTTACTCAAGGTCTGAAGAAAGATCGTACATAAGAAGCAACTGAGGAGGCTTCCCCAGAGGACGGGTCCTCCAGGAACCACACTACCGGACACCACCTCGGGGCAGGCACGGTAGCCGGCACTTGGGTTCACCAGTGATTAAAAACCAAGCCCCCTGGGAGTTAGCGGCAGGCCAGAGAGAGACGGGAGGGCACCGGGGTACACTCCGCCTGGGAGCCCGGACCCCTGTCTTCCAGGAAAGCTAGGATCCCTTTGCAAAGCCCGGGAAGTCCCTTCATTTCTGTCCTGAAAAAAAGCCCCCAGTTTTGTTTTGTGTTTTATAAAGTGTGTTTGCTTAAAGGAAGCGATCAGAGACCAGCCAGTTTCCAGGCTGTCGGAGGTGCTCATTTGCATATGGATAAGCTATTTATAAACGTACTTCTATTCATTAAAGCAGGTTCCCCAGGGCCCTGGGCTGCTTGACAAGGTGCGGCGGCGCGCGTGCGCCTTTGCCGGGACGGCCGCTGCCCGGGGCGCAGCTCCGCACCAGCCCGGCGGGGTGGGGGGGTCAGGCCGGGGACGGGGGGGTCAGGCCGGGGGCGGGGGTGCAGAGGGCTGTCCCGGCGGGGATGGGGGGAGGCGACGGGGCCGGGGGTAGGAGGGGCCGCGGCGCTGCGCTCAGGGCCCCCGCGGGCCGGGCAGGCGGGGCGCAGGGCTGGGGGGGCGCAGGGCTGGGGGGGCGGGGGTGCCGCGGGCCGCCCCGGGGAGAGCGTGGGCTCCGCGGTGCTGCGGCCCCGGGGCGCGCGGGAGGCTGCGGGGCGGCGGCAGGGGAGGCGCGGGTGCGCAGGGCCGGCCTCCGGGTGCGCCGCGCCCCGCCCTCCACCCTCCACCCTCCACCCTCCACCCTCCGAGCGCGCATCCTTCTAATGGGATTAGGCTTCACACGGGTCAGGGAACAATTTATTATTCTGCTGGCTAGAGCCAAGTTTCCCTTTGAAAAATGGTTACTCCTGGAGTCGGCAATTACTTCAAAATAAATTTACCAAAGACAAAATTGTGCCTCTTGGGTCAGTAAACGACTTGCCTGTTTGGGGCTGAGGAGACAAGGTGTTTATTAAGGACCGCCTTCGTTTTCCGTGCAGGTTTTTCAGTTTGAATAATTGTCCAATTAAATATAATTTGGAAGTCAGTGCTAACCCAGTGCCTGGATTGCAGGAGGAAGAATCACTCGGAGGCGTGCATTAATAAATCCCTCGGAGCCCCATCGCTCCCCAAACCCCTCCTTTGGTTTAATTTTGAGAAATTTTTTTGTCTTCCCACGGCCTATATGCCTACCGTTTGGAAATGAGCTTCTTTCCCCCAAAGAATTCCTAGGCCTCGCTGGCTTCCATCTGTCTGTCTGCTCCCCAGCAAGCAGATGCATGGGGTTTCTCAGTGGGGCCGTTGCGTCGGGGCTGGGGCTAACAGCCCGTTCTTTGATGAGCCTGCGCACTTGTGGGTTCTTCTTTCATCCATCTAACACCTCTGGGGAGCTTGCCAGGCCCGAGCTGGGAGAGGAGAAAAAAACAGACACGGCTCTGGCCCTCAAAGATGACTCCGCCCATTGAGAGAGAGGGACAGGTAAATGGACAGGTGTAGTGCAATGTGGTTAGTGCCGTGTCCTCCTCCCACAGGGACCCTGGGAGCAGAGGAGACCCCTCGCCCACGCTGGCCAAAGGAGGCTTACCTGGAAAAAGTGACAGCCAAGGGAAGACCAAGAGGAGACAGGCCCAGGAGGAGAGGGGGTACAGAAACCCAGAAGTAGGGGGGGCGTGGAAAATAATGACCCCAAGTGCTTTGTTGGGGGGAGGCACAGGGGCACTGGGGATTGGGTAGGAGACAAGGCAGGAGAGGGCTGGGGCTGAGGTGTGGTGGTACCTTGAGCCAAGTGAAGGAATATGGAGTTTATCTGGATTTAAGGGTGATGCAGGGCTGGGACTGGGACAAGTCCAGCAGGGCCCCAGATTTCCACAAGGTTTGGCACAAGATTTACAGAAGCACTGCTTTTTTAAGAATGACTCTGCACTCACACAACTCTCGGAGTGAGTGCCTTCTTAAATTTTGTGCCCTAGTCTGGGCCCAAGGGCAAAGCAAGCTTTCCAAGAGGTAGATACGGGACCAGATTTTTAAAGAAAGCTCATTGGCAGCTATATGCTAGAACCCATCCTCCCAGCCCAGTGCAGCCTAAGGTTTAGGGTCAGGGTCAGAGAGGCCAGTTGGGAAGTGACTGCAAGCACCCTAGAGAGAGGAGGGCCACACTTCACTCAAGGTAAGTACTGGGGGAGGATGGGGAGGAGCTGTATCTGGCATCATGGCTAGGCACACCAGAAAGGCAAGAATCACTGATTGGCCTCACTGGGTAAGTTCATAGACTAAGGGAGAGAAACTGGCCTCTTGGAGGCTGGAGGGGTCCCTGTGGGTGGAGATGCCACCTGCATGGACTGCAGATGAACGTGGTGGAGACAGATGCAGCCCAGCAAGAAGACTGGCAGCCCTGAGAATAGCGTGTCCACTGAGGCAAGAGGTCTGGGTTGTGCCTGGTGCCAAGGTCACGGTCAGCCTCAAGGCTGAGCTAGTGACCAGGATTTTGCTCAGCACATTTAAGCTGGGAGAAGCAGAGATGACAGAGTCATGTACCCTGAGTCAGAGACTCTTAGCCACTAACTCCTCACCCTGACCCCAAACATGAAGAATTGATCAGTGTAGTCTCCTTGGGGGCTGAGGTCAGGTTTGGTGGCCTTCTGATCCTCATAGCTGGGCACCTGGCCTGTGGCTCACTTTGGACCCAAGAACAGAGGGAATGAAGTAATGACTTGGGGTGCTTCCCTCATTGCCACCCTCTTACCTGTCTCTTCTGGGCCCGGCCCCAAGGTTCCACTCTATCCCAGGCTCTCAAACCACCCTCCTGGCTGAGTGAAGCCCAAAGATGAGAACTAACATGAGATCAGTCTAGCTGCTGGGCTTGCCTGCCTGCAACCCCAGCACCTCCAGCTGGTGGTTATGATTTCCCCCAGAAGGGGCCAGGGGCTCTGATTATCAGGCCTACAGTGGGGTCCTTGGGTTTCATGTTGCATGTGGGAAGACTGAGGTCAGGAGATGGAAGGAGAGTCACTTGGGGACACACACTGGGAGAGCCAGGCCTAGCTCCAGGGCTCCTGTCAGCCATCCAGGGTGGTTTGTACACCACTAGGGCTGTATACCAAAACCCAAAGACTGAGGAGCTTATAATCCATAGAAATTTATTTCTCACAATTCTGGAGGCTGGAAGGCCAGGATGGGGGTGCCAGCATGGTCAGGTTCCTGGGAAGGCCCTCTTCCATGCTCTAGACTGCTGACTTCTTGCTATGCCCTCACATGCTAGAAGGGGCCAGGGAGCTCTTTGCAGCCTCTTTTATAATCATTTCCCAAAGGCCCCATTTCCTAATACCAGCACCTTGGGAATTAGGATTTCCACATATGAGTTTGCGGTGGGGTGGTAGGGAGATGTGAACATTCAAGACCATGGTGTTTAGTAATTGCTGTACCTACTTCCCAGCCTAGAAACATAATGAGGGAGGTGGGCAGCAGCCCTGGGGTCCCCACAGGAGGATCCATCCTCTGGGTGCGGCTTGTAGAGGGCAGCTGGGGACCCAGAGCATTTCTGTGGCACTGTCCTGGCCAGCTGGATCGGACGCGGTGAAACACCTTCACACCTGGGCCTGTCCTGCAAATGTTCCTGCTGATGGGGTGTTTAGATTTTAGTTGGGGGGAGATAGCCACACACGCAAGTAAAATGTACAATATGTCAGTTATAATATGGGCTATGCAGAAAAATAAAATGCAGGAGGAGGCTAGGCAGTGGGGAGTGCAGTGTGCCATTTTCAGTGGGCCAGCCACTTAAAGGAGTGGAGGACTGAAGGAGGGTGCTTGGGGGAAGAGCTTTCTGGGTGTGAGAACAGCACTGCTAAGGCCCTGAGGCAGAAGCATATGTGGCCTATTGAGCAAGGAGTCGAGGCTGGAATGGGGTGACCAACGTGGCAAGGCTTGAGGGTGGGACAATCGCAGCAGATGAGCGGCAGGAGGCACAGGAAATGGGAGAACAGGCTGAGGGCAGAGATGGACAAATTCTAGGGTCCCTGGAGTTGTCCTACTACCCAGGAAGGGCAGGCAAGGCCCCGGCTGCCAGCTCCCCAGCCCAAAGCCTCCCCGCAGGCTCACGGTGCCTTCCCTCCCCCGGGACAGGGCTGGCTCCAGCCCTGTGGGAAGGCACACAGTGGGTGGTGAGGAGGGTGCAGCAGCTCCCAGACACGCCGCCCCCCATTCTTCCGCAGCCCCACTGGCGAGGAAGAAGTGGGATTTGTCTGCCCATATTCACAGCTATGGAGGTGATCCAGGTTGAAAGAAAATCAATAAGATGTGTCCATTTATGTGGCACAAAGGAAGAAAGGTCTGCAGACAGAAATAGGCCGGGATTCACACGCAGGTGACTTAATAAGACTTTTCCCCAGTTTGAAGAGGACGGTAATTTAGATTTGCCTTTGAACGTCTCCTTTTTTGTGCCTCAATAACTCTCAGGATCAGCCTGCTTAGGAAGCAAGGGAAAGGAGATTGGCCGCCTTCTTAGAAGACAGGCCCGTTGGGAAGGCCGCTTGCTCGGAGGAGTTCAAACACCGGCCTTGAGAAAAGATGAAAGTGCCTTGTCAGCACATCCTCGGCCCATTGATCATGATTGAGGCCTGGGCCTGGTGCATTTGGGCTGGAGCAGGACAATGAGAACAAGGCTGGGCTGCCAGGAGGCCTCCTCTGA
Organism: Canis lupus familiaris; assembly: GCF_011100685.1. Classification (NCBI taxonomy): domain Eukaryota; kingdom Metazoa; phylum Chordata; class Mammalia; order Carnivora; family Canidae; genus Canis; species Canis lupus. The sequence goes on along the minus strand of NW_023331133.1, from coordinate 26,357 downwards.
GCCACGGTGGTGCAGGAGATGCTCATTACCAGCATCGGGCTTAGTGGCCAGGTGGGGGCAAGAGGCAGATAAACCCTGGCTGCAGAGTGCAGGCCCCACAGGCCCTAAGAGCTACAACTAACTCAACCTTGGCCTGGGAGGCAGGCCAGCTCCCACCTCGGGCTGTGGCTCCCCGGCTTCCGGCAGGCAGGGCTCAGGCTGCCTCTCCTGCCCAAGCGTGGCCCACAGGCAGACTCAGTTCATCCCCAGGAAGTCCAGGAATGCCCAAAGGAATGGGGGAACCGAGGCGAGGCTCCTTGGGGCTCTGCTGAGGAGGACGCAGCAGCGGCCTCCACGGCGACGGGCTGTGGGCAAGGCTGGGCCACCCACTTTGTGCTTCCTTAGTGGGCTCCCCCCACTGAGCTGCTCACCGTTCAGGGATAGCTGGGGTCCTGGGGTTTTAAGAAGCTAGGTGGGTCCCAGCTGCAGAAAGAGGCCTCTGAGCAGATTTCTGCTCCAACTCAAGTATCACCTCTCCCTTCTCCCCGTGAATCCCTGTCCTCCATGGCTCCCCAGTGCCATATGCTCCTCTCTTATAGGCCTTGCCACACTGTGCTGTCCTTGTCACATCCTGACAGTGAGCTCCTCCAGGTAAAGACCGCCCTTCCCCGCCATGCACAGCATGGCTCCTGGCACACGTCAGGTGCCAGAAATATCTGCCGCTCTGCTGTCTTCACTTGAACTTCTTGCATGGTTGACAGGATGAGAGGGCAGAGCCAGTAGGGGCCCCAAGTTCAGTGCCATCCTGACCTCCCCATTAAGGCCATGCATGGGGAGGTTACCAGTGGACCCAGCACATGATCCCAGGCCCAGCCCCTGCCTGCACCCCCAGGACCCAGTAAGGCTGTGGGACAGCCAGCGGCTGGATTCAGGGGACTTCATCCTGAAGTTTGGTTTGCATTTGACCCCAATTAAGTCTGTCTCAGTCAGTTTGGGCTGCTACCATAGAGTGTCATAGGCTAGGTGGCTCATAAGCAATAGAAATTAGAAATTTATTTCTTACAGTTCTGGAGGCTGGAAGTTCAAGATCATGGTGCCAGCATGGTTGGGTTCGGGGAGAGCCTTCCTTCAGGAGTTAGACTGCCAACTTCTCAGTGTGTCTTCACGATGCAGAGAACCAGCTGAGAAGAAGTTAGCTCTCCCTCTCTTCATTGAGGGCCTGGGGACCTGGGCTAGGGATCGGAAAGGGGTGCTCCAGTTGGTTGAACTGAGAGTCTCTCATTCCCAGGCTTCTCTGGCCTCCCTGCACTTGCCCACTGCTTTATCTTCTGGATGGCTCTGTTCTTTCCATCCCCTGGAGACTTCCTACTGAAGCTCACTGGCACCTAGCTGCTCAGAAAGTCTCCAGATGGACTCTATGACTTCCCTGTCAAATGCTCACACCGTTTACACTTTGATGGATCTGCCCTGCTGCTTGACCTCTCATCTGGCTGGAAGCATCCTGAGAGCAGCATCTGGCCCCTGGGTGTCAGTACCCATGTGGTGTCAGGCACAGAGCAAGCCTACATACTGAGGGGGACTGTGAGCTAATGGGCAGAATGTGGTTCCGGATCAGCCCTGGAGCAGGGCGGAGGGGCTGCTGGGGACTAGGTGGATGAAGACAGAGCTCAGGAGGGAGACTCAGAAAAGCAGCCTGTAGTGCAGCAGGGGAGGAGAGGAATTGAGGGCTTCTGGGAACTCCCATGACCTACCCTGTGACCCCCACTAACCCTCTTCAAGTGTGAGATCCTCCCTGCAGAGAGCCACACCAAACAAGGTGAGAAGGTGAGTAAGAGGGGAAAGGTCATTGCCCCCCTCATCCCCTACCCCCCACCCCCACCCCACCCCTGCTTTCTGGGAAGCTGGAGCCAATAGAGCAAGTGGGGGATTGGGCCCAGAAACCAAGGGAGCCACTGGGGGACTTCAAACAGGAAGAGGCTACAGAGACTGGGAGAGAGCGGTGCCCTGTCTGGAGATGAGGACTCTCCTTGGCCTGGGAATTTGGAATCTGGAATAGAAAGGTCTCTTGAGAGATGAAAATGCCCAAATGTCAGGTGCGAGAGGACTAAAGAATCTTCCTGGACTGCTGGGGCAGGACAGCATGAGGCTGAGCTGGGGGAAAATGGCCCAGCAAAGCAAGAGGTCAGGCCTGGAGGTGAGAGGAGGCTCACTGGGTTCCAGAAGGGAGGTTGCTGGGAGCGCTGGGATCCTGCATGGCTTCAGCCACCATGTGGGCAGGTGTGTTGGCAAGGCTGTGGGCTCCGCGTCCTACTGCCCCACTGAGCTGCCCCAGGACACTTGGCAGCCTCTCTGTACTCCTGCAGGTCCTGTGAGCAGAGAACATCATTGTGGCCTTCAGGCGGGCAGCCCCGAGGTGTCCCTGGACCAAATGGCTGGCTTCAGCAGCAGCTCAGAAACTGATGGCCTGGGACACCATATCCTCTCCCTAAGCCTTGGGCTTCTCCTCTGTGCGGTCCCTGGGGGCAGCTGCCACTTCCTGTCTACCCTGGAGGGTTCAGGCTAAGGTCCAGCCTTGGCCTCTTCGTGGAGGAGGGAGGTCAGCGTCTCAGCCAGTGGGGGCAGATCCCCAGAGCCCCTCAGGGTGGGCAGATGAAAGGCGCTGCCCCTCCTCCCCCAGCCCCCTGGCCAGTCACTTCCCCTCTCTCCTCAGCAGAACTGTAAGAATTATTATTTTTTAAATCCTCATTGGAATGCTAATTTGATTTTGAGTGTCTGTCATGGGCTCTTTGAAGTTTTCAGACAAAATAAGTATCTCCTTAACAGAGGGGATTAGCGCCTACTTGTTTAGAATCCTCTGACTGAGAGTGACAAGCAATTTCAGAAGCTGCGGGCTTTAGGGAGGCTGCAGGAAGAGGGGCCGCCTCCCTCCCTGGTGGTCAGCTTTCCATAAATGGCTTAATGGGGTTAGAGTTTAACCCCTCAAACAGGGATCAGAGCCCCCAGCTTGAAAGCCAATGAAGAGTGAGGCAGATCTTGCTATTTAAATCCAGTGGGACTTGGTTAGAACTCTTTTATTCTCTTGAGTTTAAAGAAAACAAACCCACTTCTCTTGCAGGATGTAGGGCCTGCTCCAAGCCAGCAGCTCCCGGCTTCCTCCCCAAAATGCAGGCCTTCCAGCCAACAGGTAATTCATGGCCCAGGCTCAGCTCAGGCTGAGATGCTCCTGGCTTTATGATTCTGCTCAATTCGGGAGTGCTAATGGGGCAATTTGTAAAGAAAGAAATATAATGAGTTATCACAAAGCTCAGCAAGGACTCGACAAGCCGGGCACTTCCCATCCATCAGGCATCCCAGCGTGGTTGCAGACCAGCGGCCGGGAATCTTGGGGGGGCCCCTGGGAATCTAGCCTGATGTCTGTCTGGACTTCCAGAAGCCCCCTTCCCCTTCTCTAGGCCAGTAGATATTGGCCCTTAAAGGCCAGGTGGCTGGAGGTGATGGTGTGGGGTACATGGAGGTAAAAGGGGGAATCCTTAAGGATTTATTTGCTGAAGCAAAATTATCATGCAGGCCATTTTTTAAAAGAGCATTAATACGTGTGACGGCCTGTGGAGCCCCAGGTGGGCTGCAACAATGCTTGGTCTGTCATTAAGCCTGAGGTCATGGATGGTGTCGCAGCCAGTCCATCCAGCATGTCACAAGCCAAACTGTGCTCAGCCTGGACCTGTGAGCGGGCTGTGGGACCTCCTCTGCAGAGAACAGGTGAGTGACATGCTATGTCCATTTGCTGAGATAACAAGCCATGAACTTGAATCACAGGCCCCTAGACCCTTCTGCTCGTCTTTCAGAAGTGCAAAATGAGGTCCAGAAAGGGGAGGTGAAGAGCCAGAGGACTCCCATTATGCAGCTTGTCACCTATGTACATGACGGCCAAAGTCCGTGCTATTGAGTCTGGCTGAGGGCTGTGGGGAAGGTGGGCTCAGAGCCATAGTTCTGGAGGCATAGAGTGAGGCATCTGGGCTCGCCTCGCATCCCGGGATGCCTGGAGGGGCCCCCACCCCTCCCTGGCCACCCACCCTTCTGGTCTAGCTCAGATCTAGGGACAGTGGAGGACACGGATCTTGGCCGGCCTGGGAAGGAGGGCTGGCCCACACAGAGGGGCTCTCTGGGCTGCTGTGTCCCTGTGCCCTCTCTCCTGTTCCTCGCGTCTCTGCTGCCTGCATGGCTGGCCTGGTCCCCAGGGATCTGCCCCTTCAGGTGCCTCAGGAGCCCTTCCAGAGCTGCAGGTCACAGGAAGGCCCCATGGCCCACAGATGGGACAAGTAGAAGTCTGATCACTGTCAGGACGGCTTGCTCCCAATCAGAGTGATGGAGTCCAGATAGTCCTCAGGGAGGTTCTAGGTGGCCTTCTTCTGCCCACGCAGATCCTGCCTCTTTTCCTCCTATTTTTGTGGGCAACCTGGAAATCCCTCAAGCCCAGGAAAGTTGATCTGCAGCCTTACAACACGCAGATTCCACAGAAAGGGCATCAGTCCCCTTCCTTGTAAGGACGACAGATAAAAATAATGTCCACCACTAACGCCCACCGTGCGTAGGTGTGTTTCTGAACATGCTACATTAATTAACACACAAAACCTTATTCACAGCACAATGATAAAATTCTATTGCTGTTATTCCCATTTTTGCAGATTGGGAAACTGAGGCATGGAGAGGCTAAATAACTTGTTCAAGATCACTCGGCTAGTGAATGACAGTGTGAGAGTTTGGACACAGCCAACCCAGCTCCAGAGTCGCTGCCCTAGTGGCCACCAGTGCCTGGGCCAGCAGAAGCCTGAGACCCACCCCTGGCACCCACCATAAAGCCAGGCTGAATGGCCAGAGGCTGAGATTTCCCTGTGCTATGAGGGATATGGCACAGGGAATGGGCAGTGAATGCAGGGCGTGGACTCAGGTTTGGGGAGACCCCAAAGAGCATGGAGCTGACCCAATACACCTGCCAGGTGCCAGTCACCTTGCCTGGCACTTCACCCATGGTATCTGACCAAAGTCTGGCAGCCCTAACGAGGTAGGAATTGCTGTCTTCATTTAGCGGAGATACTCAGAAAGGTTAAGTAATTTGCCTGTGGTCACACAGCTCACAAAGAGCATACCTGGGTTTCAAACCCAGGTCCATGTGGTTTCCAAGCTGGGTCCTTGGCCACCCCATTTGAGAGAGGGGACTGGGATGTGGATGGAGGAAGAGGGGGAAGGAAGGCAAGGAAGGCAAGAACAAAGAGTGTCGGACCTGGGGGAGTGGTGCGGGCCATTCTGCAGCTCACTGGCACAGGAAGTCACGGAGAGCCAGGGAGCTCTGGGTCGGACTGGCTCAGGGCCACATGGGGATTCTTGAGCACGTTCACATGCTTCCGGCCCAGGGTGCTGGCCTGAGAGCAGGCAAGGGCTGCAGGGACAGACCTCAGCTCCTAGGTCCTTGCTCCACGCCGCCTCTGGGGCGATGGGAGTTGAACTCTTGCTAATCAGAGGGAGGCTGGGCCTTGCGGCCAGACAAGGGGAGGAGGCCAAAGCCCCCTGCTGTCCTCCCTCCCAGGCCCTCTAACCCCCGGGCTCCAGCACTGTTTCAGCTCCCCTGCCCCCTGGCCTTTGTGTCTCCTGGGTCACCGTCCCTGTGTCCCAGGTTCCCACGTCCTGGGAGCGGAAGGGTTTACGGCTTCTGCTGCTGAGTGGAGGCTGCTGTTCCCCAGCGTTAAGCAGCTTTAGTGTCTCCTACCCCAGCCCTGATTTAAAATTCATAAATGCTAATCCTTCATAATTTACGGTTTAAAAGCAGCCCCACTCCCAGGCCCCGTGGCTACAGCTCTGTCAGAGTAATTATGCCGCCAAGCTGAAATTGGACTACTAACTGAGATATTAAACAGGGGGGGAAATCCTCGCGCTGGCAGCCGACCCAATTATTCCAAATAAGCAAACAGATTAGTGAGTAATTTTCCAGTTAAATTTGGTGATTGGTGCCAGAATTGTATGTTAAATATTCAGAAGTAAATAGATTAAAGATGAAATGTGCCCCCTCCCTTTTTCTGGGCTTAATTTACTGTGTATATTAAAACTTTTTCATGAGGAGAAAAAAAGTAAAAATGATAATTAAAAAATCCAAATAAACCCCTCTGGGCCTCACCGGTGCAGTTTGGCAGAGGCCAGAGCCGGGCCCAGGCCTCTCCAGCCTCCTTGACTTCCCGGCCCTCCTGGGCAGGGCCAACCACGTCCCCTAAGCCCAACTCCAGTCCTCCCCGCCCCATATGCTGGGCTTAGATTCGTCTTTACAAAGAGAAATCCCAAATCTATTAGTCCTGAAGTCAGACAGAGCTGAGAGAGCCCAGAAGTGGCGGAGGGAGAGGCGATTGGAGGGCACGCAGGGCCCCTCCAGGCACGCAATGCTCTCTGTTCTTAGGTACAGGGCCTGGAGTAGGTCCCTGACCACCCTGCTCCACCACCACGCTCCCCTGGCCTGTCTGTAGTTGCTGGTCTGCTGTCCTGGAGGTGGAGGGGTTCGGAGCCATGCACCCTTACCCTAGGCACACAGCTGGTGCACCCCTCATCCCGCCCCTTAGCCTCCAGCACTCCTTCCTGGCAGCTTGTCCACTCACTTCTCTTACCTCCTCCTTGGTTCTCTACAGCAAGCTCAGCCACAGCAGTATGTCTGACCGGGAGTCATCTCCCCAAAAAGCGAGTGGAGAAATGGAGGCCCAGAGAGGGCAAGGGACTGTCCCAGGGCACCCAGCAATGTCAGGGTGGAAATGCATGGAGTACAAGGCCCTGTGGCTGCTTAGCCCGGAGTCTCTCTGTCGCCCCCTAGAGATGCGGGCTTCTGGCACAGGCTCATCTGAGATAGCTGGTGGGGAACAGGGGAGGAACCCTAGTCCCAGGCCAGGAGGGAGCTGGTCTGTCCGTGGAAGGGGTGCAGGGTGGAGGGGAGAAGATCATGGGCCCATCCTGGGAGCCCAGCGGGGAAAGTGGAAGGACGTGCCCGGGGAGCAGGGTGTGCCTGTGGGGAGGGGCAGGTAAAGCTCAGAAGCCCTGGGAAGGGAGGACAGTCCTGGGACTAGGGCCTTCACCCCTCACCCCTCAGGGTACCAGTTCCAGGTGTGGGACTGACCTGAGACACAGCCTCCTGCCTTTCTCTCAGGGAGCCCCTTTCATTCAGGTTCCAACTCCTGAAGCACTGAGAGGACAGTTGGAGGAAGCTGGGGAACCCTCTCCAGAGGCGCCCTTCTTCCCTTGTTCTGTCAGAGGAATCTCCATGCTTCAAGTGATGCTGAAAAGACTCCCTGTCCCCTTGGGTGAAGGGGGCCTCCTTTTCTCTCTTGCAGCTTCTTGGAGGCACCTGAAGGCACTGGGGCTGGGTGTGGGCAGGTGTGCAAACACCTCTCCCTGGCACAACATACTGAGGCTGTGATCACAGGAAGGCCTGGCCCAGGCCACCAAGACAGCACCGCAGGTAAACACAGGATAGGCAGGCCTCTGGGCCCATGTCCGGTTAGAGGAGGGACACAGAAAGGACATGATTCATCCCGTCTATGGCGTCTGCCTGGCTAGGCCTTCTCTGACCCACCCACTAGGCACTACTGCTCTCAGGCAGAGCAAATCAGAACCCCCAAGAATCTTTCACAAAATACATGCAACTCCCTGCCCCACCCACCATGTGGAATCCCCTCAGGGTTATTCACCAACCTACCCAATGAAATGACTGCTCCCGAAGCAATGATTTGCAATTCTTAAAAAGTAACTGAACCCTTTTCTTCAGTCTTTTGTACAAACAAGCCTATTATGCAAAGCAGATAACAACAGAGCTTGGCTTAAATATCTTCATTTGCCACTCCCCCGCCCCCCCCCCCCCATTCTGAGTCATCTCCAGGGAGCCCCTAGAATGCACCAGAGGGCAGCCAACCAGGCACCAGGAAGCTGAGCCTCTAGTCTGTGGTTCCTTCGGTGCTCCTTTGGGGGGATCCCCCTTAGTGGGTGCAGCCAGCTGAATGTAGCTATCGTGCTTGGGATGGTCAGGACTGGGGGCAGAACCAAGTCCCCTCCAGGTGCTGCTGACGTCGGCCGCTGTGGCCAGGAGGGGCCTGTCCAGCCAGCGGTGAACTGCAGTCTCTCTCTTTTACTCAGAAAGTTTACCATCCAGGCCTCTGAGAGCTCCCCAGGAGGAGGGACCAGTTACAACTAGAGTGAGTGAGTCCTGAGGTCCTTACCCTGGCACCTCCGGTGCAGGCAGAGGCCTTCTGCCCTGGCTCCCTCCCTTCAGGGACGTGGCAACAAAGTGCTTCCCTCTCAGACCTTCACGGAAGATGAGAGGAAGAGCCTGGATCATTATCTTCACATCCTAGTCCTCTAACCAGTGTCCAGAGGGGGTATGCAGACATCTCTAGTGCTTACCTAGAAAAAAGGGTAGGAGGAAGGAGAAGAGAGAGAGAAGAAAGAAAGAAAAGGAAAGGAAAGGAAAGGAAAGGAAAGGAAAGGAAAGGAACTGAAAGGAAAGGAAAGGAAAGGAAAGGAAGGAAAGGAAAGGAAAGGAAAGGAAAGGAAAGAAGGAAGGAAGGAAGGAAGGAAGGAAGGAGGAAGAAAGAAAGAAAGAAGAAAGAAAGAAAGAAAGAAAGAAAGACCCTAATAAAAGGAAAAAACACACCACTTACTGAGCACCCCGGGTGCATGGCCAACACGGGGAAAGTGACAGTATCACTTAGTGGTCAGTCCTCTCATTTTGGGTGCACGCCCATCTGTCTGGGCTGATGACCTCTGTCGATTGAGAGAAGTTTCGACTCCTTCCACGAGTGCCTAGCCCAGCTCAGCCCCGCCTGTTTCCGAAGCCTGCCTTTTCCCTCAGTTTGGAGTTGCCTTAGTAACCAGCCCCCTCCGGCTCTGCCCTCTAACCAGTCTCCTCTGGATTTGGTGTGAACAGTATTTGACACCAAAAGCTGAAGATGATCTCTTTACTAACCGCAGGTAATTTGTTATTGTTGTTGCTGTTTTAACTACTTCACACTTAAGAGTTTTCAAAGTCACCGAACTTTGTTTTCTGGGAGTGTTAAAACAAAAAAGAACCACCAAATGAATCAGAACGCAGTGTGTGAACAGAGCTAGCCAGTGGCTGCCGACCCGCTGCAGGGATTGTGGGGTCATCAATGGGCTTATTAGCCCTTTGCTGTAATGCAGGTGGGCCTGAGGCCCCTGGGGTTGGGTGGAAGAGCCTGCATGGTCACGTTCTGAGCCTCTTCTGAGACCTCTGGGGGACATTTTTCCTACCATGGGAAACTCTAGTTCCATGGGTAGCTTTGGTTGTCAGAGAACGCACTACCAGGGAAACACAGAGGGACACGCCAACATGCATCTCATGCCTACACATGCATGTTTCTACAGACACATACAAGGGCACCCACAAGTGCAACATGCATGCATATATGTACATACATGCTCATATTTACACACACACACACACACACACACACACACACCAGGAATCCTCTGGCCTCTGAGAATCCGGGCTCTCCATGTCAGGGTGTGCTAGTAAATTGACTCTCCAGGGGGAAAACAGGCCTTAATTTGTAGGATTTACCAATTTCCTTGATGTAAATATTTCCACTGTGGCAGACTTTAAGCTACCAATAGTTTAGCGAGAGACTTGCAAAATTCCTGAATATTTAACAAATTGACTCTTACTGACACAAACAGACCAGCGTCTCGGGACCATCCCAGGCCTGGTTACTGTAGGAGTGACCTGAGGTGGTCTGAGCAGATGCAACAAGCAAGGGTCTTGGCCTGGAGTGAGCTCAATCTCCGACAGTGGAGTCCTTGAGCTCCCAGTGTGTCACAGAAGGACCCCAGTTAGGCTCAGAGAGGGGGGAGCTAGAGGCAGGCAGGTGAGCTCATCTCAGGAGGCAGTGAATTCCCCCTATGTCCAGAGGTATAAAAGCAGGGCCAGAGGACCACTTGGTGGGGACACAAAGAGACACAGGGACACCTCCTTTTCTTACTACCTCTGCAGGGCCCATACTCAGTGCTTTTGCCCTGAATCACAGCACAGAGTAATGCAGGCTTAGGTTGTTCTTGTCTTCCTGGAACTAGGAAACCCACTTCTCATGGATGGGAGACCCGGCTGCCCGAGCCAGAACTCACGTGATACCACTCAATATGTTCAGTGGGCTTGGCTGAGAGCCCGGCCCCAGCCTCTGTTTTCTGGCTCCTGTTCATGCCCTTGGTTGGCCTGGTGGGAGGCGGCGGGCATCCTCCGGCTGCATTGGTCTGGCTCTGTCTGTCCTGATTTCCCTACAGGGTCCATCCATGCTCCCCAAAAGTGAACTTCTGGGATGATCCTGGGGCCCCGATTTTCCACTGCCCCAGCAGGTAAGTTCTCATCTGTGTGTGTGTGATGTTGATAAGGATAGGAGCCTATGCCTGTGTGTGACGAAAAATGCTTGTAAGAAATAGAAAAATAGCAACTATCATCTTATTGAGCACCTATTTAAACAAACAAGGCCTTGAGTAGCACTGTGGCTATGAGGCTATGAACACAGACCCTGGAGCCTGCAGTTGAGGACCAGGGGTTGTAAGCCTGCTTCTTCCACCAGCTGTGTGATTTGGGACAAGTTCTAATCTCTCTGTGCCTCAGTTTCTTCAACTGTAAAATGGACCTGACTTACAAAGTTGTGCTGAGAACTGAGCTGATAGGCGTAAAGCCCTGAGGTGGTGCCTGGCACACAGTAAGTGCAATACAAGTGTCCGTTATTCTTATCATAGTAAGACTATTATTCTGATTGTTTAATAGCCCGTTTAATGTCAAACACTCTATTCAGCAATTTTTTGGATTTATCCCATTTAATCCTCACAATGGTACCATGAAGTTGGTATATTCCTGTCCTCCTTTTACAGATGAGGGATCTGAAGTTCAGGGAGGAAAAGTAACTTGTCCACATTTCCAAAAGGGGTAAGCAGCAGAGCCAAAGCCCCAACTCTTAATTCCTAGGGGTACCTTGGTGAAGATCCTTATAGCAACCTAAGCCATGGGCAGGCTCAGTTGTCTTTGTCAACAAACAAATCCACAGAAACGGAGTTATAAAGAACCCCCCTGAAACCTGCAATAAGTAGCAATGATATATCTTGTCTTTTGATCATCCCATGGCGGCCACACCAGGAAGATAAAGCCAGAACAAATGGTGGGATGGTCAGGAAAGGGCCTGCCTTGTTTTATACCCCACGTGCCTCATCTGTTATCCCTGCACAAACTGAAAAGGCCCTTTGCCACGTGACAACGCAGGGAGGGCATGTTTAGGCTGAGAACCTGTCCCTGCATGGGGGCTGGGTGAGAGGCCCCGATGGAGCGGACTATAGGCCTCTTCTTGACCCTGGCAGACCAGGGTGGGCAGGGATGGCTGCAGCCTTGCCCTGCCCAAGAAGCTGTGGGGTGTGTCCCTGGCCTTCCCCAGGTCTGTATCCAGACCCCTGCTGGGGTGAGGGCCCATGCAGAATGAGGATCCCCCTCTGCCCCTGGAGTGGAGGGAGGCAGCAAGGGGCCATGAGCAGGGCAGTAGGAGTAGGAGCAGGAGCCCCAGGAAGTTTGGAAATAGGACTGTGCTCCAACCCTTGGCACATGCTCCATTGTCCCCTTGGGCTTCACCTACAAAATGCAAATTCCAAGATAAAATTCTAAGAATTTCTAGAAAGTAACAATGGAGCATTAAACCGTAAGCTTGAAAAAAAAAAAAAAAAGTAAGCTCGGGGCCCTTCTGAGCATGGGCCACTGCACCCAGGCACAGCCCTCTGTTCGACAACTGGGTCCCACAGATCTGCACCCAAATGGCTCCTTTTCACCAGGATCTGCCTGGTCATTTCCCCCCAGACTGTTGGAGGAGCCCCCATTCACCTTCAGGGGGAAGCATTGCTTCCTGCATTCTGTGACAAGAGCCAGCTTCCCCCTGGCATGTCTGCCACCTCCTGCTCCCCATGCCCTGTGCCCCGGCTGTGCCAATCACACACTCGACTTCTCCCTTTTGCTTATCCTCCGTCTGTTCTGACATTTGCTCAGTGTCCTTCCCTGGCACCACCTGTAAGCTCCTATTCAAATCTTGCAGGTTCATCAGGTTTTCACCAGCCTCACGAAGTCTTCCCTGATCTCAGGAAGAGGAAAGTTTTCTTTTCTTTCCTATCACTGTGCCTTACTCCGTTATAATCCATTATCACACTAAGTTTGTTCCCTCATTTATTCAGTATATATTTATTGGGCACCTATTATGTTCAGTGACAGCCTGGCTGATCCTCTCTTCATCTGACTCTCTGCTTTGAGGGATAACCAACCCCCAGAGGTCACTGTCTGAGTTCTGTTCATCTTTGTATATTCAGATCCAAATAAATATTTGTTGAGTTAAAGAAGGTAGGGGAAGAGAGGGAAGGAAGGAATAGAATGGATTGGGCATGTGTGAGGGAGAGGGGCAAGATGGTACCATTCACTCTGATGCTGACAAAGGTGGGAGGAGAACAATTTGGAATCAGTAAGGTTAGCTGCCAGGGCACTAGAGCTGCAGGGTGAGAACATTCCAGACTCGGGGGAGGGAGCACTTTTTACCAATTACTCCCCTGCCCCATTCCCGCCAATGAAGCACCAGAGGTCCTCCCTCTCTACATTGCTTCCAGAGTTCTTTGGCTTTGAGAAATAATCAGGAAATGGGATGGGATGTCTGGTTGTATCTTTGAGGGATGTGAACCTAGTTTCTGATTAAATACCCCGTCCATTCTGTGGTTTTAGAAAACATAACATTATCCAAAATATGCACACATGTGTCACACATACGTGTCACACACATGTGCACACTCACACACACTTATGCACACACATGGGGGTGGGGCAAGGGGTAGAGCAGCTCCCATCACAGTCACCTCCCAGGGTGGCCGCTCCCTCCTGCTCTGGCTGGGGCCCATCCACCCTGACCCCACCTGCCACACCCAGTTCCCACTGGCATCTCAGGCACTGGATACCTCTGTAGCCTGACCCTCCAGTCTCACCCCTCGTCTTCCTCTGATCCTGACCTCACCTTGCACACCCAGTGACCGCACCCTGACTCCACATGTCATGACCCCACCTCGACCTCATCCAATCCTGATTTTGCTCTGAGCTCATGGCCGGGACCCTTGCATAGTCCCTGCTGAGGGGGCATCCTCAGGGCAGCCCCTTCTTCTGAGTGAACTGTGCTGTGGGGAATCATGGGAGAAGCAGGCCTAGCCCCACTCAGGTGTTCTTCCCTGACTCTAAATACAACCACATTTTCCTCAACTGCTTTACATTGTTTGGGAAAGGAGGCAGGAGAGAAGTTTAAACCTGTAGGTAACTGTATATACTCAAGTCTCCCCAGTGGTTGCCAAAAAAAGAATCTTATTCAAGCCTTCCTTCCCCCTGGTTCCCTCCCAAGACATCTTGAACGTCTCTTCTTCCTGCTTAGTCTCTGTGGGCCGCAGGACTGGCCAAGCCTCTGTGAAGCCTTTTACTCCTGTCTTCTCTGGACCTACAGTCCTCTACTTTCTCCCTAGCTCACTAGCTGCCCCTCCTCACTTCCTTCCTTCTCCCCTTCCTCCCCTGGCCCCCTGGATATTGGTGCTCTCCAGGGCCTTGAACCAGTCCTCTTTCTCTTGCTGAACATACCTCCTTGCAGCCCAGGATGTGCTTTCTTTCACTGTGGCATTTTACACCACGGCCCCTGCATCTTTGTCTCCTGCCCCAAGCAGGCTCCTGGCCCCCACAGCCAGCAGATTCCACACATCTCCCCTTGGGTGTCCCGTGTTCAGAATGGAGGACAAGACTTTCCTCCCATCCACCCCTCCTGGCCCAGACTGTCCTTCCTCCTGGATTTAGCATCCTGGTGAATGGCACTACCATCACACAATGGCCTGGGAATTCTCCAGAAACCTGGCAACCTGCTAGGTCCTCTACTTCTCTTTTTCTCTTCCCTCAAACTCAACAGTCACCAAAGCTATTAATTTCAACTCTTTTTTAAATTAAGATTTTATTTATTCGTGAAAGACGTACAGAGAGAGGCAGAAACATAGGCAGAGGGAGAAGCAGGCTCCCTGCAGGGAGCCAGACACAGGCCTCTATCCCAGGACCCCAGGATCATGACCTGAGCCAAAGGCAGCCGCCCAACCACTGAGCCACCCAGGTGTCCCTCATATTACCTCTTTAATGCCTCTTGAACCTGGTCCCCTTCTCCACTACCATCACCACCCTGGCTGGCCACTCTCAATTCTTATGTAAACGATTGGCAGGCGGTTCCTATCTGGTTTTCCGTCTCCACACCACATTCCTTCATTCCAAAGCAACCTTTCTAAGAAATCAGATCATGTCCTCTAACTTCCTGAAACCCTCAAGGGCTTCCCCAAGGCCGACAAAGTAAAGTGCACAATCCTTACTAGACATCCCAAGCTCTTCACAGCCTTGTCTCTGCCCACTGTTTCTTCTTCCTCAGCCTCTGCAGCTCTGCCCCAATTAGCCCATTCCTCAGTGTCCACCCACCTGCCATAGGCCACCACTTCATGCCTCTAACATGTTGCAGTTGGGTCCAGGTCCAAAGTGTTGACTTCAGAACCAGTAGCCTTGGGATGGAGGAGGGTAGAAGGGCCACTGGTATATACCATGTACTCACTCAGCAATCGTTCAGTGAGCCTGTTCTGTTCCAGGCACTGGGGAGAGAGTGGGGAGAGTTCAAGGGTCATGCCCTGGACTCCTGGCGCGGGGGGGGGGGGGGGGGGGGGGCGGGGACAGAACACAGAGGAGCAACTGAAGAGGGGGATGACATCCTGCCCTGCTTTAGACGCAGGTATCGAAGGCAGTGGATCAGGAGAGAGTGGACCTGGGGAAGCCGATCTGGAGCCACTGTGATGGTCCAGGAGAGAAACTGCAGTGCCTGGAAGGAAGAGGAGGCAGTGAGAATAGAGGGATGTTCGGAAAGTGGAATGTACAGAACTATACAACTAAGTCACTATGGGGTGCAAGAGAAGATTCTAGAATGACTTCAAGGTTTCTGCCTCAGGCAAGAATGGGATGGTGGTACCATCCATGAAATGAAAACAGAGGGCATGGGGAACAGATGTGGACCCCAGCTGCCTTAGGTCCTTGGTTTTTTTCGTTGTTATCATCGTTATTGTAGCTAACAATCAGGAGCACACTGTAGCCAAGCAAGTGCTAAGTCGTTTACCTGCAGGCTGTGGTGGCTGCAGGGCTGCCAGTCCCTGTGCGGACAGCCCAGTCGGGCTTGGTGGCTGTAGCCTTTGGGGTGTCTGTCCAGAGCATCCTCCTTGCAGGTTTACCTGCTTTCTGCAGTGGTACTCTCACAATTCTCGCCTCCCTTGAGGAGAGGATTATTATCCCTGTTCTGCAGATCGGGCTACTGAGTCTCGAGAAAGCTCAATAATTTGCTTACACTTACAGAGTGGCAAATGAAGGAGCCAGGATGCCAGGCCAGGCCTGGCTGACGCCAAAGCCCCCTCTTGTAACAGCAGCTCTGCAGGCAGTGGCCCCTTTCTGGGGGTGTGAGGCTCTGTGGGGCTGCCCTGGCCTTACATCCAGGGCTACTTTTTGGAGTTTTCTGCCTCCATTCCCTGCTTCATGCTCACAGGTGTAGCTTGCTCTTCTTCATCATGGCTCTGGATTCCTCCAGTGCCTGCTGGTAGCGGTGGGTGGTAGGGATCCAGAGCTGGGGCCACAGCCTGACCTGTGGACAGTGGTCTCATTTCTCACACACATCAGAGCCAAGAGCTGTACCCTCCGAGGCCTCCTCTGCCCCTCCATGACCTGCCCTTCCACTCTGAGCTACACGGCTGGGACAGAGGTCAAGGACTTCATGGGGTTTGCAGAGGCTGGGTTGGGGAGTGGGCTTTGGTGGAGTGGAGTGGAGTGGAGAGGAGAAGCAAGGCAGGCAGGGGGCGCCACGGAGCCCTCCAGGGTGGCAGATGAGCTTGTGAGGTTGTACCTGCTGAGCTCCCCTGAGCAACCAAGCACTGGAAAATCAATATCGTTTTCCACTTTCTGTGCTGGGCGACTCATTTTCATTATGTCTCACGCTTCCTCTGTGCTGCTGGGGACTGAGACGGTTCTCTGGCCATGGTCCCAGCCCTAATCTCTGTACAGGATGACAAGCTTGGTGAGCACATGGCTCTAGGACCCATGGTCTGTTTCACACTGCCTCAGAACCTGGGGGCCATCCCCAGGCCTGCCACCCTTAGCTCCACCCCTGCCCTTCTTAAACACACACACACACACACACACACACACACACACACACACTCCACCCTAACTCATCACCCACATTTTTCAGAGGGTGGAATATGTGACCATTGAAGCACCAACACTTCATCATTTTAACCCTTATGGATGAAAATCTTGCCCAAATGTTCTCAAATCTCCCCTGACATTAAAAAAAATAAAACCTGTATCTTTATCTCTTTTTATTAAAATAATAAATATCTGTTATATACAAAGTTTGGCAACTATAGGCCATTAGGAGGAAAAATTATTTCATGCAGGAGTCATTAATGAAGAAGAAAATGCAGACAGGTGTGCAGGCATATGGGGTCTGTAAGGATTTGCAGGTATGCACCAAGAGGGGGATGTGTTTATCACCCTCCAGCATCATCTCCTCAGAGAAGGAAGGAGACTGATCCACAGCGCTCAGAAGTGCCTAGACCACAGCAGGTGTAGACATGTAGCCTGAACTTGCGAATGTGCTTCTGCATAAGGATACAGCTCCTCCTAGCCAGCCTCGGGCCCTTCCCCGGCTCCAATTCAACAGAGACTCAGGAAGGAAACAAAGAGCTCGGAGTAAAATACACATCCCGACTCTTACTTTGAAGAGAGGTCCCCCACACTCTTAGCTAGTCTATTTTATCTTTTTTTCACGAAGAATTCACAAAGTTTGGCTATCTTAGTCCTCGTGCTCCAGAGTTGATTCTTGCCTCCAAGCTCACCAACAGTTCAGAGCAACACTAGGAAGTGAGGATGCTCTGGACAGACACCCCGAAGGCTACAGCCACCGGCCAGGCTGGACTCTCCGCGCAGGGACTGACACCCCTGCAGCCACCGCAGCAGCAGAGCGCTTCAATATATTACGCTTGCAAACGCTTGCAAACGTAACCAGGATGGGGGCCATCTCAAGACGAAGCCCTGTCTAGGATTTCTTTAAGAAGGCACAGGAGGCATATGGTATTCGTGTTTTATTCCGTTCTTCCGTGCAGCCCCCGCCCTAGCCATCCCTCACTCTGCTCCACAGGCCCACACTCAACTATTCTGAAGACGAGAGAGGAGCACACTTGTATTACCTCCAGCGAGGGATGATCTGGAAAGCCCAGCCCTGGCGCCTGGTGCTCCCCTGTCCCCTGCACCCTCCACCCTCTACTTAGCTCTCCCCCTACCCCACCTCCCTCCCCAGTAGGGTGGATTCCGGAGCCCCAGGAGCAGATCAGCCTCTGCAACAATGATTAATTGACCCTAGCAGTTTAAGAATGCTTATTTGCACACAGTTATGAAGTGTCACAATATGTCTCAAATGCAAGCGGCTTCCATTAGAAGCGGAACGGCGGAGCGGGAAGCGCCAGCAATATTTCCTTAAAAGTTCATCGTAGGCAATGGGGTAGTGTGCGGAGCTAAACAAATCCAGGCAATAATGGAAATGTAGCATGAAATTACTTCTGTAAACAACAACCATTCATTATTTGAACATTTTTCATAAGCGAGCAGGCAGGGAGGGGGCAGGGGCCGTGGGTGGGAGGGGAGGGGGCTTCAGCAGGCAGGGCCCGAACACCCACTGGAGTCTCGGGCGCAGCTTTCTGGGGGCTCCCGGTGCCCATCTGTCTTCAGAAAAATGCCGAGGCGAGGCTCCGATCTGCCCAGCGCCTGCCGTCAGGTTCCCTTTCTTCATTAAGCGGGATTGGCTCAGGCAGAGGGAATGTATGATTTAAGGAGGAAAGAGAGGCCCACTACTTAATGTTGATTTGGCGGAGTGTATAACCCCGGAGAGAAATGTAAATAGCAGCCTGCAATAACATGACAGCCCACTAATCATATTTACAAACGATATTAAATCTGTCCGCACGCAGGCCTGCCTGCGGATTGGCCCGGCCGTAATTGTCATTGTAACCAGCGCCGGCTTATGGGAGGATTTAACTGCAGTGATATAAGGTGAGTTGCGGGCTTATTATGACTTTATTATTACCCGGTTTATGTTTATTAAAACAATTTGTCA
The DNA here is from genome assembly GCF_011100685.1 of Canis lupus familiaris. Taxonomy (NCBI): domain Eukaryota; kingdom Metazoa; phylum Chordata; class Mammalia; order Carnivora; family Canidae; genus Canis; species Canis lupus. The sequence goes on along the minus strand of NW_023331133.1, from coordinate 8,109 downwards.
TGCAGAGCAGGAATGGAGGAATGGGAGCATTAAATCGTGCCATACTCAACCTGGAGAGATGACTCCGGGGATGAATGGCAGCAGGCCCCCAGGCTCCACTCGGTCTCCTCCGGAGCCGGCCCCAGGGGCACCAGCCACCTGGAGCCTCGGCCTGGCCCACAGGCCGCTCTGCCCAAACCACAGAGCCAGGCGACACCCAGCCAGAGGCTCTTCTGTGCTTGTGACTGCCTTTCAGGAGTCAGCTCCAGACAGCCCTGGGCGGGATGATGGCCGGAGTTATCGCAGGGCTTCTGCGGGGGTGACCACGAGGGCCCCACGGAGGGCTCCCCTTGCCGGCAGGGACAGAGCCAGGCCTGCCAAGGCGCCACCGAGAGAGCCTGCAGAGGCTCAGCACAAAAGGTCTTGGAAGAAGTTTAATAAAAGCTGCTTTATTTTCTCTGGGGGTCCTTATTGGTTATTATCAAATTTATTTCATCCCCAATCTTTGTTCTTTGGCAAGACAGAGAAAAGGGAGGGTAGATGGTCTGAGAGGAACAGGTCCACGCGACTAGTAAATAACACTCCCTTTCCCCAATCCAATTACCCGAGGAAGAGAGGCGCTGGGAGGCGGGAGGACCGAGGTAGCAGCTCCCAAGGATGGAACTGGGGCTGAAGCCTGGTGTCGCAGGCACCAGTTCTCGCTGCCAATCCCAGGAAAGACCCCACATGCTGGGGATGGACCCATGGATGCACTAGAACTCTCTCTGCGACTGTCACCAAAGCTTTGGAAACGTGACCCTTGGTCAGAGTGACCTGAAGAGGGAAGAGCTGAACAGTGGCAAGAATAGCCCTCATGAACCAAGTGGCTGCATTTTCAGGGTCTCTACTGGCCCTTATTGTGCCTCTGTGCATATTAAAATTAGGAAAAGGTTCCCCTTCCTCCAGGCAGGGGTGAGCATACAGGGCCAGGGTTTGGAAAGCAGAGCAAAGTCGGGATTCCAACTCTCATTTGCCCCCTTAACCCTTGTGCAGTGAACAACTTACACAAGTGTACATGATGGCCGTACCTGCCCCTCTACCCGCAGCCTTGTGGCCTAAAATGTCATTATTTAGCAACTGACTACCTGCACAATGTCTCCAAAGCCATTGATGTCCTGGGCAGAGAAGTAAGGAGACTCTCCAGAGGAGGTAATGGACAGCAAGAAAGGACGTTCCCATCATCACTATCTACCAGGATACCCACAGGTATCAGGCCTTCTCGTAGGTGAGGGCAGGCAGAAAGATAAACTGTTCAGGCTCCTTCTGGGCTGAGCCATGCTGCCATGGGATATAATACAAGGAACTTCCCGCAAGAGCTGCTCTGGGACATGGTGCCTCCTTTGGATCTCTATTCTCCAGGGGCATGGGACACCTGCTCCCAGGGGTACAGCACCTGGTGGATGCCTCAAGTGCAGTGTCTTTGAAAAAGGTCACCACATCCCTCTGCTCCCCCCGTTCCTGTCTGACCAAAGAGCCAGCTTGGAGATCCTGAGCCTGGCATTAGGGCACTGGAGATGACCTCCTCAGCCAGAATTCAGCCTTTGTTCTGGGCCCCCTCCTGGCAGGTGGGCTTCTGGCCTCTGCTCACACACCTCCTGTGGTTGGGAATTCACTCCCTCCTGAGGTGGCCTCTCTGGCTTTTGGAAACCTTTCCTGGGATACTCCCCTACTTTTCACAGAGGACTCTGAAAATGAGGCTCATCCCCTGCGTCCCTCGCACCTGCTTTTCTTCTGGCTGCATAGCAACCCTATAGCACGACTTCTGGGCCCCTCCCTGCCGGCGTCCTGCCTCCTGGTGCTCTGGGGTCCTCCAGAGTCCCCCATGGACTGTGCCTCCCACACCCCACTTGAGCATTCCCGTGGGTGCAGCCCAGATGGAGGTGGAGTTGGACCCTCCCCACAAGGCCTGGTTCTGGGGTGGCTGTCTGCTAATTGTGGACCCAACTCCCCAGGCCTGGGGAAGCCTGTGGGCCTTGGGTTCCCTTTGTCTCACTTAAGAAAGGAGTCACCAAGCAGTGGCTCAGAGGAAGAACAATAAGCCTTTATTGCGGCTGCCCTCCTCCATAAATGCTCAACCCGCTGGCCAGTGGGAGAGGCCGAGCTGGCAAATTAAAAGTCTCTAAACTTTCTTTATGTCTCCTTGGACACTCCAGCGACTTTAACACTGAATAGGCTGGCCTGCCTCAGAGACAAAGAGGCAGCCTGGGGTTAAGGAGGATCAGCAGGTGTGGTCCCTTCCCAGCCAATGGATGATGGCTGGGTGGGGTGGGGGTGGGGCCTGGGGGGCTCTGAGACCCCGAAGGCCTCTTGGGGCCAGACCCTGCTTCCCTGCTTCCCGACAGCCTTCACTGCTGTGGATGGTAGACACTGAATCCCCACTGGCCAGTCTCTGTGGTCCAACCTCAAGGAAAGTATAGGCCGGACCCCTAGAGAGTTTAGCTTCCCACCTACCTGCCCCACCCTCACTGTGTCCTGAGGCTGGTGTACCCCCAGAAGGGGTTGTGGGCCAGGTCTGGTTCTGCCACAGGGGAGGCCCTCCCACAGCTCCCACCAAAGACTTTGGCTCAGAGTCTCTGAGCTCTGACACCGGCTGAGAGGCAGCAGGTCCAAATTAACAGTCCTGTTAACACCTGTAGTTCCCACATTATTAAACTCTCTTCACTCCCCAAATTGCCAGGGTTTCCTCCTATGTACCAGCATGGTGCTGGGTCATGCCATCTTTCCAGTAACAGCTTAGTCATAGGCACCTGGGAGAGCCCCATTCTCCTGCAAACAAGTGCCAAGATTTGCAGAATAGAGATTACCTTTGCGGGAGGGTACTGACTGGGAGGAGGCACAAAGGAGCCTTCTGGAACACTGGAAATCTAGGCTTTGGGCTGGGTGTTGGTTACACGGGTATAAGCATGTGTAAAAAAATCATTGAGTTACACCCTTTGCTGTATGTAAAGGTAAAATTGTAGTGATAGCAAACAAACATAGGCTCATCCTTTAAGGGCCTCAGTTTTTTTTTTTGGGGGGGGGGGGGGTGAAACTTTATTTTTTTGAAGTGTCCAAGCTAAGGGCATCAGCTTGGATCCCAGCTCTACCACTCCCCAGCTGAAGGACCAACAGGACACCTTACCCGATGTTAGGGCTTAGTCTCTTTGTCTGTAAACGGGGAGATGATCACCTGCCTCTTTCCCACTGGCCCTCGAGCTCCATGAGAACAGGGGCCACAGAGAATGTTCCAGTAGACAGCAAAGACTTCCCTCTGTGACTCTCTGGGCTCCACTCAAGGACCGTTTTAAGAAACTGCCAATAGAGGAAGACCCTCCTCAAGTGTTGGCCAGGGCTGTTGGTCTGAGGGAAGCCGTGGCTCCCTAGGAAGCATCTTACCTTGTTTTACCAACTTCCTGGTTATAATGTGATTTTTGGTGAGGCCCTGTGTGCCTCTAGCTTGCTCTTCCATAAGGGGCTTGGGGTCGCCTGGCTCTCCCATGGAAAGGAGGACCAGAACTGGGGTGCTGAGGCTAAAATGGGGCCTGGACTCTGGAAATTAGGAGCAGGAGTCCTAGGAGGTGTTGGAGCAGCTGGCTTTGGCTTGGAGAGGGGCCGGAGTGGGGTTTGCTCTTCTGGGCAGGAAGGGAAGCTCTCCAGAAAAGAGCGGAGGCCCAGTGATGAAGCCCTGACTCCAACTGGCTCTCTGGGAGAGGAGGGGACCTGGAGTCTCAGTCGGGGATGGTGGGGAGGTGACCCTGCCCCTGCCCACCGGATTACCCATCTCTCTTGGGGCCCCCACCAGGCCGGATGTTCCAAGCTGTTTTGGGAGGAAGGGTCCCTTCTCTCCATCACTCTATCTGATCTTCTGCTAGGCTAGTTCTTGGCAATTTCTTGCTCTGTTTCTTTAATCCCTGATTCTTCTCAAGCGCAGAGGGAATAGGAAAAAGCTGAAGGCCTGTTGAGGGGGAGTGGGGGGGAGGGTGAAAAGAGGTGAAGGAAGTGGCTCCAGCCCCAGGCACCCAGCCTCCATACAGGGTGGCGATAGCAAGGGCCCCCGAGGGTCTGGGACCAGGGCAGAGATTGCTTCCTCCTTGACCTCCCAAGGACTGCCGGGTCAGTGTGAATGTGGCCCGGGGGGGGGGGGGGGGGGTGGGGGGGGGGGGTGGGGGGGAGGGGGGGGGGGGGTGGGTGGGGCGCGATCCTGCTGGGCTGCAGTCATTTTTATAGGTGAAGACCAGAGGGCCAGGGTGCACAGCACCAAAGGCAAAAGCCAGACCAGTGGGGTAGAAGATACAGTCAACTCACTGCTGCTCAGCAAAACTCCCGGACGCAGAGCTGGGACTCAGGGTTAAGGCTCGGGCCATGGCTCAGACACAGTCTAGGCTGGTGTCGAGGGTCCCCAGGCCCCAGAATGGCAGCTTCCCCACTGGATGCTGCAGGGGGGTGGGGGAGGAGAAGAGGGCTGTGTGGGTCCAGGATGAACCAGCCGGCCAGTGCTCCCCTCTGTGGCTTGCCCTGGAACCCCCTCAGGCCTCAGAAGCCCTCCTGCTTCTAGGGGAGGCTGTGGGGGACTTTGACATAGGGCAGGCTCTGGAGAACAGCGTCTCCGTGTGGTGTCTGCAACTTCTTAGAGGAAAAACCTATTGAGAAGCTCAAATCATGGCAGTAATTAGGCCACTTATTTTGCAAAAGTCTAAATTAAATGGAAAATTTGGTGCTAATGAAAATGTTTCATTTTCCCCTTTTATTAAATCTAAGCTCTGTGCCTTCTAAGAGTTCGGGAATAGCCAGCCCCTGATGGCTTTCTCACAGCCAGTTCATATCCTCCGATTGTAGAGGTTGCTGAGATAGAACACGCTCCCAGGGCCTCTAGTTACTGGCTCAATTGAAAAATGTCCTTCATAAGGTAGCAGCATTAACCCACCCCTAGCCACCCACTCCTCCAGGCCGTTCCCCAAACCTCCACCCCCACCACTCCTGGCCTTCTGCTTGCCACCGCCAGCTGGGCTGTGAGGGCCCCAAGGACCCCAGGCCCCAGGGGGCCGGGCCAGTGTGCTCCTTAAAGCTGGGCCTGCTCCCTCTGGAGCCCAGGAAAATCCAGCTCAGCATCTTCTTCCAAGAGCCCTGTGGTCCTACCTACCACTGCAGGGTGCCTGCATCCTGACCACAGTTCTGGAAAGTGTTGCCAGGCCTGAGATTCTGAATCAGACCTGTGCTTTGATCCACCCACTTACCAAAGAGAGGGCTCAGGCAACTTGATTTGCCTTGCTGGGCTTCAGTTTACAGCCCAACGGTAAATTGGGGGTGCTGCTACTATCTGCCTTGTAGAATGTTGTGAGAGTGAACAGGGAAGAGATATTGCAGAGCACCTGACAGGGGCATGGGTAGAGCACAACTCTCTGGAGCCTGGTGCCTCCTGGAAGCACTCTCCCTGGCTAGGGTTAGTTAGGACACGGGTTCGATCACTCCCTTCCCTGGGATTTCCTCTGGCAGGTTTGACTGGGGTGAGAAGAGACACCCCCACACCAGGCTGGATATTAGAGCTGGAGTAGCTCACTCTTATCCCTGCCAGCAGAATGCCTGGCCCTGGGCACCTGGCCCTCAGGGATGGGGAAGTTGGGGGTGAGTGTAGTAGGTGGGAAGGTCATCTCACACAGATAGACAGACAGACACAGACATGACTGCTACCTCAGCCTCAGCCCTCCTCAGTGGGACTGTCAAGGACTCGTCAATGGATCCCAAGGAAACTTATGCCTTGAAGTGCAGGCCTCACTTAAACCTACAATTCAAAGCAACTCTTGATTGGTCTCTCCACAAAAATTTGTCAGAAGCCTAGGGGCACCTGGGTGGCTCAGTTGGTTAAGCATCTGCCTTCTGCTAAGGTCATGATCCCAGGGTCCTGGGATTGAGCCCGGTATGGTCGGTTGGGCTCTGTGCTCAGCAGGGAGTCTGCTGCTCCCTCCCCCTCCCCTCCCCACCCCCCACACCCCCACCCCCACCCCCCACCCAACCCCACCCCCCCCCCACCCCCCACCCCCACCCCCCCACCCCACCCCTTTGTGCATTCTCTCTCTCTAAAGTAATAAATAAAATCTTAAAAAAAGAAAAAAAAAAAAGGAAAAAAGAAAGGCAGCAGCAGAGCCTAGAGTGTACCCAGCACCCGGTTAGAGGACTGGACTAGAGGACGCGGAGTAGAGGTGCAGAGCAAACTGTCATAACATAAGGAGCCCATGTCTCTCAGACTCCCATGAGCACCCCAACCCAGATACCCGATACCCAGATGAGAAATGTGGCTGCACTTTGACTCTTTCTTCTTTATACCCCAATGTATAGTCTCCACTTGTTGATCAGCTTCCGATGACTGTTCCCTGCTCCCTGCCCCACACAGCTTCCTTATGCCCCACCAGAATTATAGTCACAATCCTCCCTCTCACAGGCCCCAGAGGGATCCTTCTAAAATGGACATTCGAACTCCTTGCCCTCTGCTTCAACCACTGTGAAGCTCCCATTACATTCAGGATAAGATACAACTCCGTAGTCCACATGTTGTGCCCCACCCTCACCTCCCAGCCTCTTTCTGGCCACGTCCCCCTTCATCAGACCCTCCACTCCTACCGGACAGCTAGCAGGTTCTCAAATGGACAGCAGTCTCTCATGCTTTGAGTGATGCCGGTTGTTTTTGCTCCCTTAGGATTTCTTCTCATTCTGAGAATGGAATCCTCTCTTGTGAGGAAACAGGTCTATGTGGTTGGAATGAAGCTGGTTGGTGACCTAAGTTGGTGATCTAAGATAATAATACCCCATCCTTTTAGGCTCGGTGGTTAATTCAAGAATGGGAACATCACCCAAACAGGTCCTATTAAGAGTCTTCTCTGGGAGTATTGGCTGGCACTTATGAAAGAGACCATCTCCTAATGATATTACTGTGCTGAAAGGAAGTGAGTCCCAGGCTCTTGAGGACCATCTGATTCCCTATGTAGGGAAAGCCTATCTGAAAGATGTGGAGAGAAGTCTGAAAATCTATTAAGTGCCTGGATCCAGCCATGCCTGAACTCACTCACCTGGTTTTCAGTTATGTAAATATAAATCTTGTGTGTTTGCCTAGTTTGAATCTTAACTAAGACAATAGCTGAATTGCTTCACACTCTGTTTAAACTGTCAGCAGGTCTCACCTCCCTTATCATATTGGAAAATAAGACTACTAATTTCAAGACTCATCTCAAATATCAACTTCTTTAAGAAGTCTCTTTTCCCGGGACCCCTGGTGGCTCAGCAGTTGAGCATCTGCCTTGGCTCAGGGCATGATCCTGGGGTCCCGGGATCGAGTCCCTATCGGGCTCCTGCATGGAGCCTGCATCTCCCTCTGCCTGTGTCTCTGCCTCTCTCTGTGTGTGTCTCTCATGAATAAATAAAATATTTTTAAAAATCTCTTTTCTTTAGTCTGATTGTGATGATACCCCTTCTTCGTGCTCCCTAGTTACTTCATCCTGTGTCACAAGGACCCATCACACAACCAAACGCGGTCCTTTAGATGACAGGATCCATGCATAATCCACCTCTATATTCCTTTTGCCCAGCGTATGATTAGATACAAGGGAGACATGCAGATACCATGCAGAATATAGATCTTTTTAATAGAAAAAGAACAGGCAAAGAACCAATATTGTTTAGGGATGTACATATAAGTAACAAAACAGTAAGAAAAAATAAGAAAATTATCTTCCTAAAAGTCAGGATGGCAGTTGCGCTGTGGCAGAAAGAGAATGCAGATGGAGAGGAGTGCACAGATTTCTGAGATTCTGGAAATACACTGTTTATAAATTGAGTGATGGTACATAGATGTTTACTTCATTGTATTTCTTTACATTCTGTGTAAAATATGTATACTTTTTTATACATATAGTATAATTCACACAACAACAAAAAGTGAGATATTTTTGGACCTAACTTTTTTATTGTTTTCTAATTTTATTGAACTGGAGTCATAGAACATGTGTCATTAATTATATCAGATTTCTAATATCTGTTAAGACGTCCTTTGTGGCTTATTATATGGTCAATCTGTTAATGTTCCATGTGTACTTAAAAAAAAGTATCCTTTAATACTTCTTA
>NW_023331132.1:49760-99884 GCF_011100685.1 Canis lupus familiaris | reverse complement strand
GCCTCACCCAGTCTTGGTGACTTTGTTCCCAACCTGGACCTGATTGCTGTGGACTCCTTCTTGGCCTCACCTGGAACTGGTGACTCTGATCCTAACTGGACCTCACCCAGATCTGCTGACTCTGGTACTCACCTGTGGATTTTATGACCTGGATACTCTGTTCCACACCTGAGCCTCACCTGGACTTGATGACTCTGGATCCCCTCTGGGCCTCAGCCTGACATGGTGACTCTGGTCCCCATCTGGATGTCACCTAGACCAGGTGAATCTGGTACCCTTCTAGGCCTCAACTTGACCTGGTGACTCTAGTCCTCATCTGGGCCTCACTGGGACATAGTGAACATACTCCCCCACCTGCGCCTCATCTGGACCTGGTGACTCTGGTTTTACCAGGGCATCATCAGGAAATGGTTACTCTATTCACCACTGGGACTGAACTGATCCTGGTAACTCATGTCCTGACTTTGGCCTCTTCTGTACCAGGTGACTCTGGCTCCTCCTGGGCCTCACCTGTAACTGGTTACTCTGATCCTAAGCATGGCCTCACCTGACCTGGTGACTGTGGTTCCCATGGGACTCACCTGGACCTCATGTCTCTGGTCCCACCTGGGCCTCACCAGGACCTGGTGTATCTGGTACCCACCGGGGTAGCATCAGGATATGGTTACACTGTTCACTAACAGTGACCCAGCTGGACCTATTAACTCTGGTCTTCACCTGGGCCACACCTGGACATGGTGACACTGGTTCCCACCTGGGTCTCACCTGGACATGGTGAGTCGGATCCCCACCAGGTCCTCACGTGTAACTGGAGATTCTCGTTCCCACGTGGACATCACGTGGAACTGGTGGCTGCATTGTTTCTAGCTTCTCATGTACCTCGTGACTCTGGTCCGCACCAGGGCCTCACCGGGATCTGGTGAGTGTGGTTGCCACCTGCAACTCACCTGGACCTGGTGAATCTGGTCTGCACATGAGACTATCCTGGATCTGTTGACTGTGGTCCCCACCTGGTCTTCACCTGGATTTGGGGACTCCAATCCGCATCTGGGCCTCACCTGGTCCTGTTGACCATGGTCCTCAACTGGACAAAATTGGGACCCGGTGACTGTGTTCCACAACTGGACCTCACCTGGAAGAGGTGACTCTGGTCCCCCTCTGGGTCTCACCGTGCCCTAGTGACTGTGAACCCCACTTTGGCCTGACTTGGACCTGCTGACCCTGGTCGCCACCTGCGACTGACCTCGAACTGTTGACTCTGGTTCTTTCAATGGCCTCCCCTGGACCTGGTGATCCTGGTCCCCACCTGGGCCTCACCTGGACGTGGTGACACTTGTCACCACCGGGGACTCACCTGGACCTGCTTACTGTGTTCCACACCTGGGCCTCAAGTAGACCTGTTGACCATGGTCCCCAGGCCGGCTCACATGGACCTGTTGCCACTGCTCCCCACCGGGGCCTCCCTTGTACCTGGTATCTCTGGTCCCAACCTTGACCTCATCTGGACCTAGTGACTCTGGTCCCCACTGGGCTTCACCTGGATCTGGTGACTCTGGTCCCCACCTGGACCTTTCCTGGACCTGGTGACTCTCTTTGAACATGGACCTCACCTGGATTTGGTGACTCTGGTCCCCTCCTGGTCCTCACCTGCATCTGGTGACTCTAGCCTGCTGGTTGGCCTCACCTGGACCTGGGGAGTGGGGTTGCCACCTGGGCCTCACACATAGCTGGTGACTCAGGTCCCCAGTGGGCCTCATTTGGACCTGTTGAATCTGGTCCTTAGCTGGTCCTCTCCCAGCCCCGAGGACTCTGGTCACCACCTGGGAATAACCTGGACCTGGTGAATCTGGTCCAAATCTGGGCCTCACCAAGTCCTGGTGACTTTCTTCACCACCTGGACCTGATTTTAGACGCCTTCTTCTCTTCTCTCACCTGGAACTGGTGACTCTGATCCTATCTGCGTGTCACCCAGATCTGGTGACTCTGGTCCTCACCTGGGCATCATTGGTACCTGGAGATTCTGTTCCACACCTGAGCCTCACCTGGACCCGATGACTCTGGAACCACTCTGGGCCTCACCCTGACCTGGTGACTCTGGTCCCCATCTGGATATCACCTCGATCAGGTGATTCTGGTACCCTTCTAAGCCGAACCAGATATGGTGAAACTGGTCCTCAACTGGGCCTCACCTGGACCAGGTGACTCTGGTCCCCCTCTGGGTCTCACCGTGCCCTAGTGACTGTGAACCCCACTTTGGTCTGACTTGGACCTCCTGACCCTGGTTGCCACCTGCGCCTGACCTCGAACTGTTGACTCTGGTTCTTTCAAGGGCCTCCCCGGGACCTGATGATCCTGGTCCCCACCTGGGCCTCACCTGGACGTGGTCACTCTTGTCACCACTGGGGACTCACCTGTACCTGCTTACTGTGTTCCACACCTGGGCCTCAAGTAGATCTGTTGACCATGGTCCCCAAGCCGGCCTCACATGGACCTGTGGCCTCTGATCCCCACCGGGGCCTCACGTGTACCTGATAACTCTGGTCCTCACCTGGGCCTCATCTGGACCTAATGACTCTGATCCCCACCTGGGCTTCACCTGGATGTGGTGACTCTAGTCACCCTGGACCTCTCCTGGACCTGGTGACTCTCTTTCCAACATGGACCTCAACTGGATATGGTGACTCTGGTCTCAGTTTGGCCACACCTGGACCTGGTGTCTCTCGTCCCCACTTTGACCTAACTCAGAACTGCTGAATCTTGCCCCACCTAGGCCGCACCCAGTCCTGGTGACTCTTGTCCCAGCTATGTCTCATTTCGACCTGATGAATAAGTTACTCACGTGGGCCTCCCATGGACCTGGGACTCAGCTGGATAGAGTGGCTCTGGTTCCCACAGGGGCTCACCGGATACTGCTGACTGTGGTCTTATTCTATGCCGAACCAGGACCTAGTGATTCTGTTCCCCATCAGGGCCTGCATGGGCCTAGTGACTCTGGTCCTCACTCAGCCATCATTGGGACCTGGATACTCTATTCCACCTGGGCCTCACTTTGACCAGGCACCTCTGGTCCCATTCTGGGCCTCAAACTAAACTGGTTACTCTGGTTACCACTCTGGGTCTCACCCTTACCTGGTGACTCTGGTCACCCTTGGGCTTCACTTGGGCCTGGTGAATCTGGTCCTTAGATGGTCCGAACCTGGATCTGGTGACTGTTCGCCTGGGCCTCTCCTGGACTTGGTGAATCCTGTTGCCACCTGCGCGTCACCGGGACCTTGTGACTGTGGTCCCACCTGGACCTCACCTGGATCTGGTGGCTCTGGTTTCCATATGGGGCTCTCCTGGACCTGGTTCCTGTGGTCTCCATCTGGCCTCACCTGGAACACAATGACTCTGTTTCATATTTGGGCCTCTCCTGGACCTGTTGACTCTGGTACTTACATGGGCATCATTGGGACCTGGGTACACTCTTATATACCTGGGCCTCTCCTGGACCTGGTGACTGTGGTCCTACCTGGGCCTCACCTGGATGAGGTGACTGGTTCCCACAGGGACCTCACCTGGACCTGGTGACTCAGATCCTCATATGGGCATTATGGGACCTGGTTTCTCAGTTCCACATCGGGGCCTTCCCTGGACCTAGTGATTCTCGTCCCACTCTGGGCCTCACTCTGACGTGGTGACTCTGGTCCCCACCTGCATATCACCAGAACCGGGTAACTCTAGTCCCCCTCTGGGACTCACCCGGAGCTGGGGACACTGGCACTCAACTGGGCCTCAACAGGAGCTGGTGAATCTATCCTCACTTAGGCCTCTTCTGGACCTTCTGACTCTTTTCCCACCTGGCATCAATGGACATGGTTACTCTGTTCCCCACCTGGGCCTCACCTGGACATGATAACTTTGCTCCACACTTTGGCCTCAACTGATCCTGATGATTCTGGTCCCCCCATCTAGACCTCAATCTGGACCTGGTGACTGTGGTCCCCACCTGGGTCTCATTGGACCTGTGACTCTCATTCCCACATGAAACACCCTGGACCTGATGACTGTGTGTTCTTGTAGTCTCACATTTACCTGGTGTCTCCGGTCCCCACTAGGGCCTTACCTGGATCTGGTGACTCTGATCCTATCTGCGCGTCACTCAGACCTGGTGACTCTGGTCCTAACCTGGGCATCATTGGTACCTGGTGACTCTGTTCGAACCTGAGCCTCACCTGGACATGATGACTCTGGAACCTGGCTGGGACTCACCCTGACCTGGTGACTCTGATCCCCATCTGGATGTCACTGGACCAGGTGATTCTGGTACCCCTCTAGGCCTCAACCAGTTCTGGTGCCTCTGGTCCTCAACTGGGCCTCACCTGAACCTAGTGAATATGCTCCATCTGGGCCTAATTTGGACCTGGTGACTCTGGTACCTACCTGGGCATCATCGGGACATGGTTCCACTGCATGGCCTGCAGGTTGGCCTCACATGAACCTGGTAACTCTGGTCCCAACCTGGACATCATCGGGACATGGTTCCTCAGCATGGCCTGCAGGTTGGCCTCACCTTGAACTGGTGAGTGGGGTTGCCACCTGGGCCTCACACATAGCTGGTGACTCAATTCCCCTCGTGGGCCTCTTGGACCTGGTGAATCTGGTCCTTACCTGGTCCTGTCCCAGACCCGGGGACTCTGGTCACCTCCTGGGCCTCACCTGGACCTGGTGAATGTGGTCTCCATCTGGCCTCACCTGGATAACAATGATTCTGATCCATATTTGGGCCTATCCTGGATCTGTTGTCTCTGGTCCTTACCTGGCCTCATTGGGACCTGGATACTCACTTATATACCTGGGCCTCACCTGGACCTGGTGAATGTGGTCCCACCTGGGCCTCACTTGGACTAGGTGCCTGGTTCCCACAGGGATCTCACCTGGACCTGGTGACTCAGGTCCTCATATGGGCATCATGGGACCTGGTTTGTCAGTTCCACATCGGGGCCTCACCTGGACCTAGTGATACTCGTCCCCCTCTAGGCCTCACCCTGACGTGGTGACTCTGGTCTCCAGCTGGATATCACCAGAACCCGTGACTGTGGTCCCCACCTGGATCTCACCTGGACCTGGTGACTCTCGTTCCCACATGAACCACACCAGGACCTGGTGACTGTGGTGTTCTTGTAGACTCACATTTACCTGGTGACTCCGTCCCCATTAGGGCCTCACCTGCAACTCGTAACTCTGGTCCATACCTGGGCATTATCGGGACACCGTTCCTCTGCATGGCCGGAAGGTTGGCCTCCCCTGGACCTGGTGAGTGGGGTTGACATCTGGGCCTCACCCATACCGGTGACACAGGTCCCCACGTGGGCCTCACTTGGACCTGGTGAATCTGGACCTTACCTGGTCCTCACCCGGAAATGGTAACTCTGGTCACCACCTGGGAATCACCTGGACCTGGTGATTTTGGTCCCCATCTGGGCCTCACCCAGTCCTGGTGACTTTGTTCCCCACCGGGACCTGATTGCTGTGGACAATTCTTGGCCTCACCTGGTACTGGTGAGTCTGATGCTATGTGGGCCTCACCCAGATCTGGTGACTCTGGTCTTCACCTGTGGACCATTATGACCTGGATACTCTGTTCCACACCTGACCCTCACCTGGACATGATGACTCTGGATCCCCTCTGGGCCTCACCCTGACATCGTGACTCTGGTCCCCATCTGGATGTCACCTACCCCAGGTGAATCTGGTACCTGTAGGCCTCAACTAGACCTGGGCATTTTGGTCCTCAAATGGGCCTCACCGGGACCTAGTGAATATGCTCCCCACCTGCGCCTCATCTGGACCTGGTGACTCTGGTTCTACCTGGGCATCATCGGGACATGGTTACTCTATTCCCCACTGGGACTGACCTGATCCTGGTAACTCTGGTCCTGACCTTGGCCTCTTCTGTCCCAGGTGACTCTGGCTCCACCTGGTCCTCGCCTCTAGCTGGTGACTCTGATCCTAAGCATGGCCTCACCAGACCTGGTGACTGTCGTTCCCAATGGAACCTCACCTGGACCTCATGTCTCTGGTCCCTCCTGACCCTCACCAGGACCTGGTGTCTCTGGTACCCACCAGGGTAGCATCAGGATATGGTTACACTGTTCACTAACAGTGACCCAGGCGGAACTATTAACTCTGGTCTTCACCTGGGCCACACCTGGACAGGGTGTCACTGGTTCCCACCAGGGTCTCACCTGGACATGGTGTGTCGGATCCCCACCTGGTCCTCACCTGTAACTGGTGATTCTCGTTCCCACATGAACCTCACCTGGACCTGGTGACTGTGGTGTTCTTGTAGACTCACATTTACCTGGTGACACTGGTACCCACTAGGGCCTCACCTGGATCTGGTGACTCTGGCCTGCCGGTTGGCCTCACCTTGACCTGGTGAGTGGGGTTGCCACCTGGGCCTCACACATAGCTGGTGACTCAATTCCCCTCGTGGGCCTCTTGGACCTGGTGAATCTGGTCCTTACCTGGTCCTGTCCCAGACCCGGGGACTCTGGTCACCACCTGGGCCTCACCTGGACCTGGTGAATGTGGTCACCATCTGGGCCTCACCCAGTCCTGGTGACTTTGTTCCCCACGTGGCCCTCATTGCTGTGGACTCTTTCTTGGCCTCACCTGGACCTGGTGACTCTGATCCTATCTGCGCGTCACCCAGATCTGGTGACTCTGGGCCTCACCTGAGCATCATTGGTACCTGGTGACTCTGTTCCACGCCTGAGCCTAACTGGACATGATGACTCTGGAACCACTCTGGGCCTCTCCCTGAACTGATGCCTCTGGTCCCCATCTGGATGTCACCTGGACGAGGTGATTCTGGTACCCCTATAGACCTCAACCAGATCTGGTGACAGTGGTCCTCAACTGGGCCTCACCGGGACCTAGTGAACATGCTCCTCACGCGCCTCATCTGGACCTGTGACTCTGGTCCCTACCTGGGCATCATCGGGACATGGTTCCTTTGCATGGCCTGCAGGTTGGCCTCACCTGGACCTGGTGTGTGGGGTTGCCACCTGGGTCTCACCCATACCTGGTGACTCAGGTCCCAACGTGAGACTCTTGGACCTGGAATCTGGTCCTTACCTGTTCCTCTCCCAGATCCGGGGACTCTGGTCACCACCTGGGCTCACCTGGACCTGGTGGATCTGGTCCCCATCTGGGCCTCACTCAGTCCTGGTGACTTTGTTCCCCACCTGTACCTGATTGTTTGGACTGTTTCTTGGCCTCACCTGGAACTGGTGACTGAGATCCTATCTGCGCGTCACCCAGTCATGGTGACTCTGGTCCTCACCTGGGCATCATTGGTACCTGGTGACTCTGTTCCACACCTGAGCCTCATGCACATGTTGACTCTGGAACCTCTCTGGGCCGCACCCTGACCTGAAGACCTGGTCCCCATCTGGATGTCACCAAGACCAGGTGAATCTGGTACCCCTCTGGGCCTCAACTAGTCCTGGTGACACTGGTCCTCTGGGCCTCACCGGGACCTAGTGAATATGCTCCCCACCTGCGCCTTATCTGGACCTGGTGACTCTGGTTCTACCTGGGCATCATCGGGTCATGGTTACTCTATTCCCCACTGGGACTGACCTGATCCTGGTAACTCTGGTCCTGACTTTTGGCTCTTCTGTACCAGGTACTCTGGCTCCACCTGGGCCTCACCTGTAACTGTTGAATCTGATCCTAAGCATGGACTCACCTCACCTGATGTCTGTGGTGCCCATGGGACCTCACCTGGTCCTCATGTCTCTGGTCTCACCTGGGCCTCACCAGGAGTTGGTGTCTCTCGTACCCCCCTGGGTAGCATCAGGATATGGTTACACTGTTCATTAACAGTGACCCAGCCGGACCTATTAACTCTGGTCTTCACCTGGGCCACACCTGGACATGGTGACACTGGTTCCCACCTGGGTCTCACCTGGACATGGTGAGTCGGAATCCCACAGGGTCCTCACCTCTAACTGGTGATTCTCGTTCCACATGGACATCATGTGGACCTGGTGGCTGCAGTGTTTCTAGATTCTCATGTACCTCGTGACTCTGGTCTCCACCAGGGCCTCACCGGGACCGGTGAGTGTGGTTGCCACCTGCACCTCACCTGGACCTAGTGATTCTGGTCTGCACCTGAGACTACCCTGGATCGGGTGACTATGGTGCCAATCTGGGCTTCACCTGGATTTGGGCACTCCGATTCCCATCTGGGCCTCACCTGGCCCTGTTGACCATGGTCCTCAACTGGGCAAAATTGGGACCCGGTGACTGTGTTCCACACCTGGACCTCACCTGGAACAGGTTACTCTGGTCCCCCTCTTGGACTCACACGTGCTCTAGTGACTGTGAACCCACTTTGGCCTGACTTGGACCTGCTGACCTGGTTGCTACCTGCGCCTGACCTCGAAATGTTGACTCTGGTTCTTTCAAGGGCCTCCCCTGTACCTGGTGATCCTGGTCCCCCCTGGGCCTTACCTGGACCTGGTGACTTTGTCACCACCGGGGACTCACTTGGGACCTGGTTACAGTGTTCCACACTGGGCCACAAGTAGAATCTTGACCATGGTCCCCAAGCCTGCCTGATATGGACCTGTTGCCTCTGATACCTACCGGCGCCTCACGTGTACCTGGTAACTCTGGTCCTCACCTGGGCCTCATCTGGACCTAGTGACTCTGGTCCCACCTGGGCTTCACCTGGATCTGGGATCTGGTCCTCACCTGGACCTCTCCTGGACCTGTGACTCTCTTTCCAATGGACCTCACCTGGATCTGGTGACTCTGGTCCTCAGTTTGCCTCACCTGGACCTGGTGTCTCTCATCCCCACTTGGACCTAAACTCAAACTGCTGAATCTTGCCCCACCTAGGCCGCACCCAGACCTGGTGACTCTTGTCCCCAGATATGCCTCTATTCAACCTGATGAATCTGGTCCTCACGTGGGCCTCACATGGACCTGGGACTCAGCTGGATAGAGTGGCTCTGGTTCCACAAGGGGCTCACCTGATACTGCTGAATGTGGTCTTATTCTATGTCTCACCAGGACCTGGTGATTCGGTTCCCCATCTGGGCCTGCATGGCCCTAGGGACTCTGGTCCTCACCCAGGCATCATTGGGACTGGATACTCTGTTCCACACCTGGACCTCACTTTGACCAGTGACCTCTGGTCCCATTCTGGGCCTCAAACTAAACTGGTTACTCTGGTTCCACTCTGGGCCTCACCCTTACCTGGTGACTCTGGTCACCCCTTGGGCTTCACTTGGGCCTGGGGAATCTGGTCCTTAGCTGTCCACACTGGATCTGGGGACAGGTCGCCACCTGGGCCTCACCTGGGCTGGTGAATCCTGTTGCCATCTGCGCCTCCCCTGGACCTTGTGACAGTGGTCCCACCTGGACCTCACCTGGATCTGGTGGCTCTAGTTCCCATATGGGGCTCTCCTGGACCTGGTTCCTGTGGTCTCCATCTGACCTCACCTGGAACAAAATGACTCTGATCCATATTTGGGCCTCGCCTGGACCTGTTTACTCTGTCCTTACCTTGGCATTATTGGGACCTGGATATACTATCTATATACCTGGGCCTCACCTAGACCTGGTGACTGTGGTCCCACCTGGCCTCACCTGGACGAGGTGACTGGTTCCCACAGGGACCTCACCTGTACCTGGTGACTCATTCCTCATATGGGCATCATGGGTCCTGCTTTCTCAGGTCCACATTGGGGCCTCACCTGGACCTAGTGATTCTCGTCCCCCTCTGGGCCTCACCCTGACGTGGTGACTCTGGTCCCCACCTGGATATCACCAGAACCGGGTGACTCTGGTTCCCCTCTGGGCTCACCCAGAGCTGGGGACACTGGTCCTCAACTGGGCCTCAACAGGACCTGGTGAATCTACTCCTCACTTAAACCTCGTTGGACCTGTGACTCTTCCCACCTGACATCAATGGGACATGGGTACTCTGTTCCCCAACTGGGCCTCACCTGGATATGATAACTTTGCTCCACACTTTGGCTCAACTGGTCCTGATGATCTGGTCCCCCCACGTAGGCCTCAATCTGGACCTGGTAACTGTGGTCCCCACCTGGGTCTCTTGGACCTGGTGACTCTTGTTCCCACATGAACCACACCTGGACCTGGTGACTGTGGTGTTCTTGTAGACCTCACATTTACAGTGACTCTGGTCCCCACTAGGGCCTCACGTGGATCTGGTGACTCTGGCCTGCAGGTTGGCCTCACCTGGACCTGGTGAGTGGGGTTGCCACCTGGGACACACCCATACCTGGTGACTCAGGTCCCCACGTGTACCTCTTGGACCTGGTGAATCTGGTCCTTACCTGGTCCTCTACTAGACCCGGGGACTCCGGTCACCACCTGGGCCTCACCTGGACCTGGTGAGTGAATCTGGTCTCCATCTGGGCCTCACCCAGTCCTGGTGACTTTGTTCCCCACCTGGACCTGATTGCTGTGGACTCTTTCTTGGCCTTACCTGGAACTGGTGGCTCTGATCCTATCTGCACGTCACCCAGATCTGGTGACTCTGGTCCTCAACTGGGCCTCACCTGGACCTAGTGAATATGCTCCATCTGGGCCTCATTTGGGCCTGGTGACTCTGTTCCCCCCCACCTGGTCCTCATCGGGACATGATAAGTTTTTCTCCACTTTGGCCTCAACTGGTCCTGATGACTCTGGCCCCCCACCTAGGCCTCAATCTGGACCTGGTTCCTGTGTTCCCCACCTGGGTCTCACCTGGATCTGGTAACTCTGGTCCCTACCTGGCATCATCGGGAATGGCTCCTCTGCATGGCCTGCAGGTTGGCCTCATCTTGACCTGGTGAGTGGGGTTCCCACGTGGGTCTTACCCATGCCTGGTGACACAGGTCCCCACGTGGGCCTCACTTGGACCTGGTGAATGTTGTCCTTACCTAGTTCTCACCCGGAACTGGTAAATCTGGTCACCACCTGGGCATCACCTAGTCCTGGTGACTTTGTTCCCCACCTGGACCTGATTGCTGTGGACACATTCTTGGCCTCACCTGGAAGTGGTAACTCTGATCCTAACTGGGCCTCTCCCAGATCTGGTGACTCTGGTCCTCACCGTTGGACCATTATGACCTGGATACTCTGTTCCACACCTGAGCCTCACCTGGACATGATGACTCTGGATCCCCTCTGGGCCTCACCCTGACATGGTTACTTTGGTCCCCATCTGAATGTCACCTAGACCAAGTGAATCTGGTACCCCTCTGGGCCTCAACCAGATCTGGTGACTCTGGTTCTCAACTGCGCCTCACCTGGACCTACTAAATATGCTCCATCTGGGCCTCATTTGGACCTGGTGACTCTGGTCCCTACGTCGGCAACATCGCGACCTGGTTCCACATAATGGTCTGCAGGTTGGCCTCTTCTTGACCTGGTAACTCTCTTCCCTACCTGGGCATCATCGGGACATGGTTCCACTGCATGGCTTTTAGGTGGGCCGCACCCGGAGCTCGTACCTCTGGTTCCTACCTGGGCATCATCGGGACGTGTTTACTCTATTCCCAGTGGGACTGACCTGATCGTGGTAACTCTGGTCCTGACTTTCGCCTCTTCTGTGCCATGTGACTCTGGCTCCCCCTGGACCTCACTTGTAAGTGGTGATTCTGATCCTAAGCATGGCCTCACCTGACCTGGTGACTGTGGTTTCCATCGGTATCACTCACCTGGTCCTCATGTCTCTGGTCCCAACTGGGACTCACCAGGAACTTGTATCTGGTACACACCTGAGTAGCATCAGTATATGGTTACACTGTTCACTAACAGTGACCCGGCCGGACCTATTAACTCTCGTCTTCACCTGGTCCACACTTGGACATGGTGACACTGGTTCCCACCAGGGTCTCACCTGGACATGGTGACTCAGATCGCCACCTGGTCCTCACCTGTAACTTGTAATTCTCGTTCCCACATGGACATCATGTGGACCTGGTGGCTGCAGTGTTTCTAGCTTCTCATGTACCTCGTGACTCTGGTTCCCACCAGGGCCTCACCCGGACTTGGTGAGTGTGGTTGCCACCTCACATGGACCTGGTGATTCTGGTGTCCACCTGAGACTACCCTGGATCTGGTGACTGTGGTCCCCACATGGGCTTCACCTGAATTTGGGGACTTCGGTCCCCATCTGGGCCTCACCTGGCCCTGTTGACCATGGTCCTCAACTGGGCAAAATTGGGACCCGGTGACTGTGTTCCACAACTGGACCTCACCTGGACAAGGTGACTCTGGTCCCCCTCTGGGTTTCACTGTGCCCTAGTGACTGTGAACCCCACCTTGGCATGACTTGGACCTGCTGACCCTGGTTGCCACCTGCGCCTGACCTCGAACTGTTGACTCTGGTTCTCTCAAGGGCCTCACCTGTACCTGGTGATCCTGGTCCCCAATTGGGCCTCAACTGGACGTGGTGACTCTTGTCACCACCGGGGACTCACCTGGACATGATTACTGTGTTCCACACCTGAGCCTCAGGTAGACCTGTTGACCATGGTCCCCAAGCCGGCCTCACGTGGATATTTTGGCTCTAATCCCCGCCGGGAGTTACGTGTATCTGGTAACTCTGATCCTTACCTGGGTCTAATCAGGACCTAGTGACTCTGGTCCCCACCTGGGCTTCACCTGGATCTCGTGACTCTGGTCCCCACCTGTACCTCACCTGGATCTGGGGACTCTGGTCCCCACATGGACCTCTCCTGGACCTGGTGACTCTCTTTCCAACATGGACCTCACCTGGATCTGGTGACTCTGGTC
Source organism: Canis lupus familiaris (assembly GCF_011100685.1). Taxonomy (NCBI): domain Eukaryota; kingdom Metazoa; phylum Chordata; class Mammalia; order Carnivora; family Canidae; genus Canis; species Canis lupus. Next base: position 87,074 of record NW_023331132.1, on the reverse strand, counting down.
CTCAGATTGGCCTCACCTGGACCTGGTGTCTCTCGTCCCCACTTTGACCTAACTCAGAACTGCTGAATCTTGCCCCACCTAGCCCGCACCCATACCTGGTGACTCTTGTCCCGAACTATGCCTCAATTCGACCTGATGCATCTGGTCCTGACGTGGGGCTCACATGGACCTGTTACTCAGCTGGATAGAGTGGCTCTGGTTCCCACAAGGGGCACACCTGATACTGGTGATTGTGGTCTTATTCTATGCCGAAACAGGACCTAGTGATTCTGTTCCCCATCTGGGCCTGCATGGCCCTAGTGATCTGGTCCTCACCCAGGCATCATTGGACCTGGATACTCTATGCCACACCTGGGCCTACCTTTGACCAGGGGACCTCAGGTCCCATTCTGGGCCTCAAACTAACTGGTTACTCTGGTTCCCACTCGGGCCTCACCCTTACCTGGTGACTCTGGTCACCCCTTGGGCTTCACTTGGGCCTCGTGAATCTGGTCCTTAGCTGGTCCGCATCTGGATCTGGTGACTGGTGGCCACCTGGGCCTGACCTGGACTTGGTGAATCCTGTTGCCACCTGCGCCTCACCTGGACCTTCTGACTGTGGTCACAACTGGACCTCACCTGATCTGTTGGCTCTGGTTCCCATATGGGCCTCTCCTGGACCTGGTTCCTGTGGTCTCCTTCTGGCCTCACCTGGAACACAATGACTCTCATCCATATTTGGTCCTCTCCTGTACCTGTTGACTCTGGTCCTTACCTGGGCATCATTGGGACCTGGATACTCTCTATATACCTGGGCCTCACCTGGACCTGGTGACTGTGGTCCCACCTGGGCCTCACCTAGACGAGGTGACTGGTTCCCACAGGGACCTCATGGACCTGGTGACTCAGGTCCTCATATGGGCATCATGGGACCAGGGTTCTCAGTTCCACATCGGGGTCTCATCTGGACCTAGTGATTCTCGTCCCCTCTGGGCCTCACCCTGACGTGGTGACTCTGGTCCCCACCTGGATATCACCAGAACCGGGTGACACTTGTCCCCCTCTGGGACTCACCCGGAGATGGGGCACTGGTCCTCAACTGGGCCTCAACAGGCCTGGTGAATCTACTCCTCACTAAGGCCTCGTCTGGACCTTGTGACTCTTTTCCCACCTGGCATCAATGGGACATGGTTACTCTTCCACAACTGGGCCTCACATGGACCTGATAACTTTGCTCCACACCTTGGCCTCAACTAGTCCTGATGACTCTGGTCCCCCGACCTTGGCCTCACCTGGGACCTGTTGACTGTGGTCCCACCTGGGCCTCAACTGGACCTGGTGTTTGTGGTCCCCACCTGGTCTCACCTGGACCTGGTGACTCTCATTCCCACATGAACCACAACCAGGATCTGGTGACTTGTGTTGTTTTTGTAGAATCATTTTTAACTGGTGACATCCAGGTCCCCACTAGGGACCATCACGTGGATCGGGTGACTTGGCCTGCAGGTTGGCCTCACATGGACCTGGTTAGTGGGAAGCCACCTGGGCCTCACCCAGAATTGGTGACCAGGTCCCCATGTGGGCCTCTTCTACCTGGTGAATCTGGTCCTTACCTGGTCCTCTCCCAGACATGGGGACTCTGGTCACCATCTGGGCCTCACCTAACCTGGTGAATCTGGTCCCCTTCTTGGCCTCACTCAGTCCTGGTGACTTTGTTCCCCACCTGGACCTGATTGCTGTGGACTCCTTCTTGGCTAATCTGGAACTGCTGACTCTGATGCTAACTGGGCCTCACCCAGATCTGGTGATTCTGGTCCTCACCTGTGGACCATTATGACCTGGATATTCTGTTCCACACCTGAGCCTCACCTGGATAAGTTGACTCTGGATCCACTCTAGGCCTCAGCCTGACATGGGGACTCTGGTCCACATCTGTTTGTCATCAGACCAGGTGAATCTGGTACCCCTCCAAGCCTCACCTAGACCTGGTGACTCTGGTCCTCAACTGGGCCTCAACGGGACCTAGTGAACATGCTCCCCACCTGCGCCACATCTGGGCCTGGTGACTCTGGTTCTACCGTGGGCATCACCGGGACATGATTACTCTATCTTCCCACTTGGAGTGAACCTGATCCTGGTAACTCTGGTCCTGACCTTTGGCCTCTTCTGTACCAGGTGACTCTGGCTCCACCTGGGCCTCACCTGGAACTGGTGACTCTGATCCTAAGCATGGCCTCACCTGACCTGGTGACTGTGGTTCCCATCGGGACCTCACCTGGACCTCATGTCTCTGGTCCCACGTGGGCCTCACCAGGAACTGGTGTCTCTGATACCCACCTGGGCAGCATCAGGATATGGTTACAACTGTTCACTAACAGTGACCCAGCCGGACCTATTAACTCTGGTCTTCACCTGGCCACTCCTGGACATGGTGGACACTGTTTCCCACCTGTGTCTCACCTGGACATGGTGAGTCCGATCCCCACATGGTCCTCACCTGTAACTGGTGATTCTCGTTCCCACATGGAGATCATGTGGACCTGTTGACGGCAGTGTTTCTAGCATCTTTTTTTTTAATTTTTATTGATTTATGATAGTCACAGAGAGAGAGAGAGGCAGAGACACAGGCAGAGGGAGAAGCAGGCTCCATGCACCGGGAGCCCGACGTGGGATTCGATCCCGGGTCTCCAGGATCGCTCCCTGGTCCAAAGGCAGACGCCAAACCGCTGCGCCACCCAGGGATCCCATGTGTTTCTAGCTTCTCATGTACCTCGTGACTTCTCATGTACCCCACCAGTGCCTTACCGGGACCTGGTGAGTTTGGTTGCCACCTGCACCACACCTGGACCTGATGATTTCTGGTCTGCACCTGAGTCTACACTGGATCTGGTGACTGTGGTCCCCACCTGGGCTTCACCTGGATTTCGGGACTCCGGTCCCCATCTGGGCCTCACCTGGCCCTGTTGACCGTGGTCCTCAACTGGGCAAAATTGGGGACCTGGTGACTGTGTTCCACAACTGAACCTCACCGGGACCATGTGACTATGCTCCCCCTCTGGGTCTCACCGTGCCCTAGTGACTGTGAAGTCCCCTTTGGCTTGACTTGGACCTGCTGACCCTGGTTGCCACCTGCGCCTGAAACTCGAACTCTTGACTCTGGTTCTTTCAAGGGCCTCCCCTGTACCTGGTGATCCTGGTCCCCAACTGGACCTCACCTGGACGTGGTGACTCTTGTCACCACGGGGGACTAACCTGGACCTGATTACTGTGTTTCACTCCTGGGTCTCAAGTGGACCTGTTGTCAATGGTCCCCAAGCCGGCCTCACATGGACCTGTTGCCTCTGATCCCCACCGGATCCTCACGTGTACCTGGTAACACTGGTCCTCACCTGGGCCTCATCTGGACCTAGTGAATCTGGTCCCCACCTGGGCTTCACCTCGATCTGGTGACTCTGGTCCCCACCTGGACTTCACCTGGATATAGTGACTCTGGTCCCCACATGGACCTCTCCTGGATGTGGTGACTCTCTTTCCAACATGGACCTCACCTGGATCTGGTGATTCTGGTAATCAGTTTGGCCTCACCTGGACCTGGTGTCTCTCGTCACCACTTTGACATAACTCAGTACTGCTGAATCTTGCCCCACCTAGGCCGCACCCAGACCTGGTGACTCTTGTCCCCAGCTATGCCTCAATTCGACCTGAAGAATCTGGTCCTCACGTGGGCTTCACATGGACCTGGGACTCAGCTGGATACAGTGGCTCTGGTTCCCACAAGGGACTCACCTGATACTGGGGACTGTGGTCTTTTTCTATGCCTCACCAGGACCTAGTGATTCTGTTCCCCATCTGGGCCTGCATGGCCCTAGTGACTCTGGTCCTCACCCAGGCATCATTCGAACCTGGATACTCTATTCCACACCTGGGCCTCACTTTGACCACGGACCTCTGGTCCCATTCTGGGCCTCAAACTAAACTGGTTACTCTGGTTCCCCTTTGGGCCTCACCCTTACCCGGTAATCTGGTCACCCCTTGGGCTTCACTTGGGCCTCGTGAATCTGGTCCTTAGTTGGTCCTCACATGGATCTGGTGACTGGTCGCCACCTGGGCCTCACCTGGACTTGGAGAATCCTGTTGCCACCTGCGCCTCACCGGGACCTTGTGACTCTTTTCCCACCTGGCATCAATGGGACATGGTTACTCTGTTCCCCACCTGGGCCTCACCTGGACATGATAACTTTGCTCCACACTTTGGCCTCAACTGGTCCTGATGACTCTGGTCCCCCCACCTAGGCTTCAATCTGGACCTGGTGACTGTGGTCCCCACCTGGTTCTCACCTGGACCTGGTGACTCTCGTTCCCACATGAACAACACCTGAACTTGGTGACTGTGGTGTTCTTGTAGACGCACATTTACCTGGTGACTCCGGTCCCCACTAGGGCCTCACGTGGATCTGGTGACTCTGGCCTGAAGGTTGGCCTCACCTGGACCTGGTGAGTCGGGTTGCCACCCCATAACTGGTGACTCAGTTCCCCACGTGGGCCTCTAGGACCTGGTGAATCTGGTCCTTACCTTGTCCCACTCCCAGACCCGGGGACACTGGTCACCACCTGAGCCTCACCTGGACCTGTTGAATCTGATCCCAATCTGGGCCTCACCCAGTCCTGGTGACTGTGTTCCCCACCTGGACCTGATTGCTGTGGACTCTTTCTTGGCCTCACCTGGAACTGGTGACTCTGATCATATCTGCGCGTCACCCAGACCTGGTGACTCTGGTCCTCACCTGGGCATCATTGGTACATGGTGACTCTGTTCTACACCTGAGCCTCACCTGGACATGATGACTCTGGAACCTCTCTGAGCCTTACCCTTCTCTGGTGACTCTGGTCCCCATCTGGATGTCACCTGGAACAGGGGATTCTCGTATCCCTCTAGGCCTCAACCAGATCTGGTGACACTGGTCCTCAACTGGGCCTCACCTGGACCTAGTGAATATGCTCCATGTGGGCCTCATTTGGACCTGGTGACTCTGGTCCCTACCTGGGCATCATAGGGATATGGTTCCACTGCATGGCCTGCAGGTTGGCCTCACTTGGGCCTGGTAAATCTGGTCCCTACCTGGGCATCATCGGGACACGGTTCCTCTCCATCGCCTGCAGGTTGGCCTCACCTGGACCTGGTGAGTGGGGTTGCCAATTGTGCCTCACCCATACATGGTCACACAGGTCCCCACGTGGGCCTCAATTGGACCTGGTGAATCTGGTCCTTATCTGGTCCTTCCCAGAACTGGTAACTCTGGTCACCACTTGGGAATCACCTGGCCCTGGTGAAACTGGTCCCCATCTGGGCCTCACCCAGTCCTAGTGACTTTGTTCCCACATGGACCTGATTGCTGTGGACGCCTTCTTGGCCTCACCTGGAACTGGTGTCTCTGATCCTATCTGCGCGTCACCAGACCTGGTGAATCTGGTCCTCACCTGGGCATCATTGGTACCTGGTGACTCTGTTCCACACCTGAGCCTCACTTGGACATGATGACTCTGGAACCTCTCTGGGCCTCACCCTGACCTGGTGACTCTGGTCCCCATCTCGATGTCACCTGAACCAGGTGATTCTGGTACCCTTATAGGGCTCAACCAGATCTGGTGACTCTGGTCCTCAACAGGGCCTCACCTAGACCTAGTGAATATGCTCCATCTGGGCCTCATTTGGACATGGTGATTCTGATCCCTACCTCGGCATTACCGGGACATGGTTCCACTGCATGGCCTGCAGGTGTGCCTCACCTGGACCTGATAACTCTAGACCCCACCTGGGCATCATCAGGACATGGTTCCTCGGCATGGCCTGCAGGTTGGCCTCACTTGGACCTAATGAGTGGGGTTGTCACCTGAGACTCACCCATGCCTGGTGACACAGGTTCCGACGTGGGCCTCACGTGGACCTGGTGAATCTGGTCCTTCCCTTGTCCTCACCCGGAACTGGTAACTCTGGTCATCACCTGGGAATCACCTGGGCATTGTGATTCTGGTCCCCATTGGGCCTCACCCAATCCTGGTGACTTTGTTCCCACCTACCTGATTGCTGTGTACTCCTTCTTGGCCCTCACTTGGAACTAGTCACTCTGATCCTAACTGGGCCTCACCCAGATCTGGTGACTCTGGTCCTCACCTGTGGACCATTATGACCTGGATACTCTGCTCCAACGTGAGCCTCACCTGGACATGATGACTCTGGATCCCCTCTGGGCCTCAGCCTGACATGGTGACTCTAGTCCCCATCTGGATGTCACCTAGACCAGGTGAATCTGGTACCCCTCCAAGCCTCAACTAGACCTGGTGACTCTGGTCCTCAACTTGGCCTAACCGGAACCTAGTGAATATGCTCCCACCTGCAACTCATCTGGACCTGGTAAATCTGGTTCTACCTGGGCATCATCGCGACATGGTTACTCTATTCAACACTGGGACTGACCTGATCCTGGTAACTCTGGTCCTGACTTTGGTCTCTTCTGTACCAGGTGACTCTGGCTCCACCTGGGCCTCACCTGTAACTGGTGACTCTGATCCTAAGCATGGCCTCACCTGACCTGGTGACTGTGGTTCCCATCGGGACCGCACCTGGACCTCATGTCTCTGGTCCCAACTGGGCTTCACCAGGACCTGGTGTCTCTGGTACCCACCTTGGTAGCATCAGGATACGGTTACACTGTTCACTAACAGTGACCCAGCCGGACCTATTAACTCTGGTCTTCACCTGGGCCACACCTGGACATGGTGACACTGTTTCCCACCTGGGTCTCACCTGGACATGGTGAGTCCGATCCCCACCTGGTCCTCACCTGTAACTGGTGATTCTCGTTCCCACATGGAGATCATGTGGACATGTTGGCCGCAGTGTTTCTAGAATCTTTTTTTTTAATTTTTATTGATTTATGATAGTCACAGAGAGAGAGAGAGGCAGAGACACAGGCAGAGGGAGAAGCAGGCTCCATGCACCGGGAGCCCGACGTGGGATTCGATCCCGGGTCTCCAGGATCGCGCCCTGGGCCAAAGGCAGGCGCCAAACCGCTGCGCCACCCAGAGATCCTATGTGTTTCTAGCTTCTCATGTACCTCGTGACTCTGGTCCCCACCAATGCCTCACCGGGACCTGGTGAGTTTGGTAGCCACCTGCACCACACCTGGACCTGGTGATTCTGGTCTGCACCTGAGACTACCCTGGATCTGGTGACTGTGGTCCCCACCTGGGCTTCACATGGACTTGGTGAATCCTGTTGCCACCTGCGCCTCACCGGGAACTTGTGACTCTTTTCCCACCTGGCATCAATGGGACATGGTTACTCTGTTCCCCACCTGGGCCTCACCTGTACATGATAACTTTGCTCCACACTTTGGCCTCAACTGGTCCTTATGACTCTGGTCCCCCCACCTAGGCCTCAATCTGGACCTGGTGACTGTGGTCCCCACCTGGTTCTCACCTGGATCTGGTGTCTCTCGTTCCCACATGAACCACACCTGGACCTGGTGACTGTGGTATTTTTGTAGCCGCACATTTACCTGGTGACTCCGGTCCCCACTAGGGTCTCACTTGGATCTGGTGACTCTGGCCTGAAGGTTGTCCTCACCTGGACATGATGAGTGGGGTTGCCAACCCATACCTGGTAACTCAGTTCCCCACGTGGGCCTCTTGGACCTGTTAATCTGGTCGTTACCTGGTCCTCTCCCAGACCCGGGGACTCTGGTCCCCAACTGGGCCTCATCTGGACCTGTGAATCTGGTCCCCATCTGGGCCTCACCAAGTCCTGGTGACTTTGTTCCCCACCTGGACCTGATTTCTGTGGACTCTTTCTTGGCCTCACCGGGAACTGGTGACTCTGATCCTATCTACGCGTCACCCAGACCTGGTGACTCTGGTCCTCACCTGGGCATCATTGGTACCTGGTGACTCTGTTCCACACCAGAGCCTCACCTGGACATGATGACTCTGGAACCCCTCTGGGCCTCACCCTGACCTGGTGATTCTGGACCCATCTGGATTTCACCTGGACCAGGTGATTCTGGTACCCATCTAGGCCTCAACCAGATCTGGTGACTCTGGTTCTCAACTGGGCCTATCCTGGACCTAGTGAATATGCTCCATCTGGACCAAATTTGAACCTGGTGACTCTGGTCACTACCTGGGCATCATCGGGACATGGTTCCACTGGATGACTTGCAGGTTGGCCTCACCTGGACCTGGTAACTCTGGTCCCTACCTGGGCATCATCGGGACATGGTTCCACACATGGCCTGCAGGTTGGCCTCACCTGTCCCGGTAACTCTACTTCCTACCTGGGCATCATCGGGACATGGTTCCTCTGCATGGCCTGCAGGTTGGACTCACCTGGACCTGGTGAGTAGCGTTGCCACCTTGGCCTCACCCATGCCTGGTGACACAGGTCCCCACGTGGGCCTAACTTGGACCTGGTGAATCTGGTCCTTACCTGGTCCTCACCCGAAACTCCTAACTCGGGTAACTACCTGGGAATCACCTGAACCAGGTTAATTTGGTCCCTATGTGGTCCACATCCAATCCTGGTGAATTTGTCACCCCACCTGGACCTGATTGCTGTGGACTCCTTCTTGGCCTCACCTGGAACGGGTGACTCTGATCCTAAGTGGGCCTCACCCAGATCTGGTGACTCTGGTCCTCTCCTATGGACCATTATGACTTAGATACTCTGTTCCACACCTGAGGCTCACCTGGACATGATGACTCTGGATCCCCTCAGGGCCTCACCCTGACATGATGACTCTGGTCCCCATCCGGATGTCACCTAGACCAGATGAATCTGGTATCCCTCTAGGCCTCAACTTGACCTGGTGACTCTGGTCCTCAACTGGGCCTCACGGGGACCTAGTGAACATGCTCCCCACCTGCGCCTCATCTGGACTTGGAGACTCTGGTTCTACTTGGGCATCATCGGGACAAGGTTACTCTATTCCCCACTGGGACTGACCTGATCCTGGTAACTCTGGTCCTGACTTTGGCCTCTTCTGTACCAGGTGACTATGGCTCCACCTGGGCCTCACCTGTAACTGGTGACTCTGATCCTAAGCATGGCCTCACCTGACCTGGTGACTGTGGATCCCATCTGGACCTCACCCGGACTCATGTCTCTGGTCCCACCTGGGCCTCACCAGGACCTGGTGTCTCTGGTACCCACCTGGGTAGCATTAGGATATGGTTACACTGTTCACTAACAGTGACCCAGCCGGACCTATTAACTCTGGTCTTCACCTGGGCCACACCTGGACATGGTGACACTGGTTCCCACCTGGGTCTCACCTGGATACGGTGAGTCGGATCCCCACCTGGTCCTCACCTGTAACTGGTGATTCTCGTTCCCACATGGACATCATGTGGACCTGGTAGCTGCAGTGTTTCTAGCTTCTCATGTACCTCGTGACTCTGGTCCCCACCAGGGACTCACCGGGACCTGGTGAGTGTGTTTGCCACCTGCGCCTCACCTGGACCTGGTGATTCTGGACTGCACCTGAGACTAACCTGGATCTGGTGACTGGTCCCCACCTGGGCATCACCTGGATTTGGGGACTCCGGTCCCCATCTGGGCCTCACCTGGCCCTGTTGTCCATGGTCCTCACCTGGGCTAAATTGGGACCCGGTGATTCTGTTCCACAACTGGACCTCACCTGGACCACATGACTCTGGTCCCCCTCTGGGTCTCACCGTTCCCTAGTGACTGTCAACCCCACTTTGGCCTGACTTGGACCTCCTGACACTTGTTGCCACCTGCGCCTGACCTCGAACTGTTGACTCTGGTTCTTTCAAGGTCCTCCCGTGTACCTGGTGATCCTGGTCCCCACCAGGGCCTCACCTGGACGTGGTGACACTTGTCACCACGGAGGACTCACCTGAACCTGCTTACTATGTTCCAGTCCTGGGCCTCAAGTAGACCTGTTGACCATGGTCCCCAAGCCGGCCTCACATGGACCTGTTGCGTTTGATCCCCACCAAGGCCTCACGTGTACCTGGTAACTCTGGTCCTCACCTGGGCCTCATCTGGACCTAGTGACTCTGGTCCCCAACTGGGCTTCACCTGGATCTGGTGACTCTCTTTCCAACATGGACCTCACTTGGATCTGGTGACTCTGGTCCTCAGTTTGGCCTCACCTGGACCTGGTGTCTCTCGTCCCCATTTTGACCTAACTCAGAACTGCTGAATCTTGCCCCACCTAGGCCGCACCCAGACCTGGTGATTTTGCCCCAGCTATGCCTCAATTCGAACTGATGAATCTGGTCCTCGCATGGGCCTCACATGGACCTGTGACTCAGCTGGAGAGAGTGGCTCTGGTTCCCACAAGGGGCTCACCTGATACTGCTGACTGGGGTGTGTTTCTATGCCTCAACAGGACCTAGTGATTCTGTTCCCCATCTGGGCCTGCATGGCCCTTGTGACTCTGGTCCTCACCCAGGCATCACTGGGACCTGGATACTCTATATCCCACAAGAGCCTCACTTTGACCAGGGACCTCTGGTCCCATTCTGGGCCTCAAACTAAATGGTTACTCTGGTTCCCTCTCTGGGCCTCACCCTTACCTGGTGACTCTGGTCACCCCTTGGGGTTCACTTGGGCCTGGTCATTCTGGTCCTTAGCTGGTCCGCACCTGGATGTCGTGACTGGTCGCCACCTGGGCTTCACCTGGACTTGGTGAATCCTGTTGCCACCTGTGCATCACCTGGACCTTGTGACTGTGGCCCCACGTGGACCTCACCTGGATCTGGTGGCTCTGGTTCCCATATGGGGCTCTCCTTGACTTGGTTCCTGTGGTCTCCATCTTGCCTCACATGGAACACAATGACTCTGATCCATATTTGGGCCTTTCCTGGACCTGTTGACTCAGGTCCTTACCTGGGCATTATTGGGACGTGGATACTCTCTTATATACCTGGGCCTCACCTGGACCTGGTGACTGTTGTCCCACCTGTGCCTCACCTGGTTGAGGTGACTGGTTCCCACAAGACCTCACATGGACCTGGTGACTCAGGTCCTCATATGGGCATCATGGGACCTGGTTTCTCAGTTCCACATCGGGGCCTCACCTGGACCTAGTGATTCTCGTCCCCCTCTGTGCGTCACCCTGACATGGTGACTGTGGTCCCCACCTGGATATCACCAGAACCGGGTGCCTCTGGTCCCCCTCTGGTACTCACCCGGAGCTGGGGACTCTGATGCTCAATTGGGCCTCAACAGGACCTGGTGAATCTACTCCTCACTTAGGTCGCGTCTGGACCTTGTGACTCTTTTCCCACCTGGCATCAATGGGACATGTTTACTCTCTTCCCCACCCGGGCCTCACCTGGACATGATAACTTTGCTCCATACTTTGGCCTCAACTGGTCCTGATGACTCTGGTCCCCCCACCTAGGCCTCAATCTGGACCTGATGACTGTGGTCCCCACCTGGGTCTCACCTGGACCTCGTGACTCTCGTTCCCACATGAACCACACCTGGCCCTGGTGACAGTGGTGTTCTGGTAGACTCACATTTACATGGTGACTCTGGTCCCCGCTAGGGTCTCACGTCGATCTGGTGACTTTGGCCTGCAGGTTTGCCTCACCTGGACCTGGTGAGTGGGGTTGTCACCTGGGCCTCATCCATACCTGGTGACTCAGGTTCCCACGTGGGCCTCTTGGACCTGGTGAATCTGGTCTTTACCTGGTCCTCTCCCAGACCCAGGGACTCTGGTCACCACCCGGGCCTCACCTGGACCTGGTCAATCTGGTCCTCATCTGGGCCTCACCCAGTCTTGGTGACTTTGTTCCCCACCTGGACCTGATTGCTGTGGACTCTTTCTTGGCCTCACCCTGACCTGGTGACTCTGGTCCACACCTTGGCATCACTGGTACCTGATGACTCTGTTCCACACCGGAGCCTCACCTGGACATCATGACTCTGGAACCTTTCTGTGTCTCACCCTGACCTGGTGACTCTGGTCCCCAACTGGATGTCATCTGGACCAGGTGATTCTGGTACCTCTCTAGGCCTCAACCTGATCTGGTGACTCTGGTCCTCAACTGGGCCTCACCTGGACCTAGTGAATATGCTCCATCTGTGCCTCATTTGGACCTGGTGACTCTGGTCCGTACCTGGGCATCATCGGGACATGGTTCCATTGCATGGCCTGCAGGTTGGCCTCACCTGGACCTGGTAAATCTGGTTCCTACCTGGGCATCATCGGGACATGGTTCCATTGCATGGCCTGCAGGTTGGCCTCACCTGGACCTGGTAAATCTGGTTCCTACCTGGGCATCATCAGGACATGTTCCACAACATGGCCTGCAGGTTGGCCTCACCTGGACCTGAGAACTCTAGTCCCTACCTCGGCATCATCGGGACGTGTTTCCTCTGCATGGCCTGCAGGTTGGCCTCACCTGGACCTGGTGAGAAGGGTTGTCATTTGGGCCTCACACATGCCTGGTGACTCAGGGCCCCACGTGGGCCTCACTTGGACCTGGTGAATCTGGTCCTTACCTGGTCCTCACCCGGAATTCGTAACTCTGTTCACCACCTGGGAATCACCTGGACCTTGTGAATCTGGTCCCCATCTGGGCCTCACCCAGTCCTCGGGACTTTGTATCCCACCTGGACCTGATTGCTGTGGACTCTTTCTTGGCCTCACCTGGAACTGGTGACTCTGATCCTATCTGCGGGTCACCCAGACCTGGTGACTCTGGTCCTCACCTGGGCATCATTGGTATCTGGTGACTCTGTTCCACACCTGAGCCTCACCTGGACATGATGACTCTGGAACCTTTCTGGGCCTCACCCTGACATGGTGACTCTGGTCCCCGTCTGGATGTCACCTGGACCGGGTGTTTCTGGTACCCCTCTAGGCTTCAACCAGATCTGGTGACTCTGGTCCTCAACTGGGCCTCACTGGGATCTAGTGATCATGCTCCCCACCTGCGCCCCATCTGGACCTGGTGACTCTGGTTCTACCTGGGCATCATCGGGACATGGTTACTCTATTCCCCTCTTGGACTGACCTGATCCTGGTAACTCTGGTCCGGACTTTGGCCTCTTCTGTACCAAGTGACTCTGGCTCCACCTGGGCCAGACCTGTAACTGGTGACTCTGATCCTAAGCATGGCCTCACCTGACCTGGTGACTGTGGTTCCCATCGGGACCTCACCTGGACCTCAGGTTTCTGGTCCCACCTGGGGCTAACCAGGTCCTGGTGTCTCTGGTACCCACCTGGGTAGCATCAGGATATGGTTACACTGTACACTAACATTGACCCAGCCGGACCTATCAACTCTGGTCTTCACCTGGGGCACTCCTGGACATGGTGACACTGGTTCCCACCTGGGTCTCACCTGGACATGGTGAGTCCGAAACCCACCTGGGCCTCACCTGTAACTGGTGATTCTCGTTCCACATGGACAACATGTGGACCTGGTGGCTGCAGTGTTTTAGCTTCTCATTTACCTCGTGACTCTGGTCCCCACCAGGGCCTCACCGGGACCTGGAGAGTGTGGTTGCCACCTGCACCTCACCTGGACCTGGTGATTCTGGTCTGCATCTGAGACAAACCTGGAGCTACTGACTGTGGTCCCCACCTTGGCTTCACCTGGATTTGGGGACTCCAGTCCCCATCTGGGCCTCACCTGGCCCTGTTGAACCAGGTCCTCAACTGGGCAAAATTGGGACCCAGAGACTGTGTTTCACAACTGGACCTCACCTGGACCAGGTGACTCTGGTCCCCCTCTGGGTCTCACCGTGCCCTAGTGACTGTGAACCCTACTTTGGCCTGACTTGGGCCTGCTGACCCTGGTTGCCACCTGCGCCTGACCTCGAACTGTTGACTCTGGTACTTTCAAGGGCCTCCACTGTACCTGGTGATCCTGGTCCCCACTTGCGCCTCACCTGGACGTGGTAACTCTTGTCTCCACTGGGGACTCACCTGGACCTGGTTACTGTGTTCCACAACGGGGCCTCAAGTAGACCTGTTGATCATGGTCCCCAAGCTGGCCCAACATGGACCTCTTGCCTCTGATCCCCGCCGGGTAATCACGTGTACGAGGTAACTCTGGTCCTCACCTGGGCCTCATCTGGACCTAGTAACTCTGTGCCAACCTGGGCTTCACCTGGATCTGGTGACTCTGGTCCCCACCTGGACTTCACCTGGATCTGGTGACTCTGGTCCCCTTCTGGACCTCTCCTGGACATGGTGACTCTCTTTCCAACATGGACCTCACCTGGATCTGGTGACTCTGGTACTCAGTTTGGCCTCACCTGGACCTGGCGTCTCTCGTCCCCACTTTGACCTAACTCAGAACTGCTGAATCTTGCCCCACCTAGGCCGCACCCAGACCTGGTGACTCTTGTCCCCAGCTATGCCTCAATTCGACCTGATGAATCTGGTCCTCACGTGGGCCTCACATGGACCTGGGACTCAGCTGGATAGAGTGGCTCTGGTTCCCTCAGGGGCTCACCTGATACTGGTGACTGTGGTCTTATTCTATGCCTCACCAGGACCTAGTGATTCTGTTCCCCATCTGGGCCTGCATGGCTCTAGTGACTCTGGTCCTCACCCAGGCATCATTGGGACCTGGATACTCTATTCCACACCTGCGCCTCACTTGGACCAGGGACCTCTGGTCCCATTCTGTGCCTCAAACTAAACTGGTTACTCTGGTTCCCCCTCTGGGCCTCACCCTTACCTGGCGACTCAGGTCACCCCTTGGGCTTCAATTAGGCCTGGTGAATCTGGTCCTTAGCTGGTCCGCACCTGGATCTGGTGACTGGTCACCATCTGGGTCTCACCTGGACTTGGTGAATCTTGTTGCCACCTGCGCCTCCCCTGGACCTTGTGACTGTGGTCCCACCTGGACCTCACCTGGATCTGGTTGCTCTGGTTCCCATATGGGGCTCTCCTGAATCTGGTCCGTGTTGTCTCCATCTGGCCTCACCTGTAACACAATGACTCTGATCCATATTTGGGCCTCTCCTGGACCTGATGACGCTGGTCCTTACATGGGCATCACTGGGACCTGGATACTCTCTTATATACCTCGGCCTCACCTGGACCTGGTGACTGTGGTCCCACGTGGGCCTCACCTGGACGAGGTGACTGGTTCCCACAGGGACCTCAACAGGACCTGGTGACTCAGGTCCATATATGGGCATCTATCGACCTGGTTTCTCAGTTCCACATCGGGGCCTCACCTGGACCTAGTGATTCTCGTCCCCTCTGGGCCTCACCCTGACTTGGTGACTCTGCTCACCCCTGGATATCACCAGAACCGGGTGACTCTGCTCCCGCTCTGGGACTCTCCTGGTGCTGGGGACACTGGTCCTCAACTGAGCCTAAACAGGACCTGGTGAATCTACTCCTCACTTAGGCCTCGTCTGGAACTTGTGACTCTTTTCCCACCTGGCATCAATGGGACATGGTTACTCTGTTCCCCACCTGGGCCTCACCTGGATATGATAACTTTGCTCCACACTTTGGCCTCAACTGGTCCTGATGCATCTGGTCCCCCAACCTAGGCCTCAATCTGGACCTGGTGTCTGTGGTCCCCACCTGGGTCTCACCTGGACCTGGTGACTCTCGTTCCCACTTGAAACACACCTGGCCCTGTTGACTGTGGTGTTCTTGTAGACTCACATTTACCTGTGACTCCGGTCCCCACTAGAGCCTCACCTGGATATGGTGACTCTGGCCTGCAGGTTGGCCTCACCTGTTCCTGGTGAGTGGGGTTGCCACCTGGGCCTCACCCATACCTGGTGACTCAGGTCTCCACGTGGCCCTTTGGACCTGGTGAATCTGTTACTTACCTGGTCTTCTCTCAGACCCGGGGACTCTGGTCACCACCTGGGCCTCACCTGGACCTGGTCAATCTAGTCCCCATATGGGCCTCACCCGGTCCTGGTGACTTTGTTCCGCACCTGGACCTGATTGCTGTGGACTCTTTCTTGGCCTCACCTGGAACTGGTGACTCTGATCCTATGTGCGCGTCACCCAGATCTGGTGACTCTGGTCCTCACCTGGGCATCTTTGGTACTTGGTGACTCTGTTCCATACCTGAGCCTCACCTGGACATGATGACTCTGGAACCTCTCTGTTCCTCGACCTGACATGGTGACTCTGGACCCCTCTGGATGTCACCTGGACCAGGTGATTCTGGTACCCCTCTAGGACTCAACAAGATCTGGTGACTCTGGTCCTCAACTGGGCTTCACCTGGACCTAGTGAATATGCTCCATCTGGGCCTCATTTGGGCCTGGTAACTCTGGTCCCTACCTGGGCATCATCGGGATATGGTTCCACTGCATGGCCTGCAGGTTGGCCTCAGCTCGACGTGGTATCACTCGTCCCTACCTGGACATCATCGGGACATGTTTCCTCTGCATGGCCTGCAGGTTGGCCTCACCTGGACCTGGTGAGTGAGGTTGTCACCTGGGCCTCACCCTTACCTGGTAACACAGTTCCCCACCTGGGAATCACCTGGGCCTGGTGAATCTGGTCCTTACCTGGTCCTCACTCAGTCCTGGTGACTTTGTTCCCCACCTGGACCTGATTGCTTTGGACGCCTTCTTGGCCTCACCTGGAACTGGTGACTCTGATCCTAACTGGGCCTCACCCAGATCTGCTGAATCTGGTACTCACCTGTGGATCAATACGACCTGGATACTCTGTTCCACACCTGAGCCTCACCTGGACATGATGACTCTGGATACACTCTGGGCCTCCCTCTGACATGGAGACTCTGTTCCCCATCTGGATGTCACATAGACCAGGTGAATCTGGTACCCCTCTAGGCCTCAACCAAACCTGGTGACTCTAGTCCTCAACTGGGCCTCACCGAGACCTAGTGAATATGCTCCCCACCTGCGCCTCATCTGGACATGGTGACTCTGGTTCTACGTGGGCATCATCGGGACATTATTACTCTATTCCCCACTGGGAGTGACCTGATCCTGGTAACACTATTCCTGACTTTGTCATTTTCTGTACCAGGTGATTCTGGCTCCACCTGTGCCTCACCTGTAACTGGTGACTCTGATCCTAAGCATGGCCTCACCTGACCTGGTGACTCTGGTTCCCATCGGGACCTCACCTGGACCTCATGTCTCTGGTCCCAACTGGGCCTCACCAGGACCTGGTGTCTCGGTACCCACCTGGGTAGCATCAGGATAAGGTTACACTGTTCAATAACAGTGACCCAGCGGGACCTATTAACTCTGGCCTTCACCTGGGCCACTCCTGGACATGGTGATACTGGTTCCCACCTGGGTCTCACCTGGACATGGTGAGTCGGATCCCCACTTGGTCCTCACCTGTAACTGGTGATTCTCGTTCCCACATGGACATCATGTGGACCTGGTGGCTGCAGTGTTTCTAGCTTCTCATGTACCTCGTGACTCTGGTCCCCACCAGGGCCTCACCAGGACCTGGTGTGTGCGGTTGCCACCTGCATCTCACCTGCACCTGGTGATTCTGGTCTGCACCTGAGACTACCCTGGATCTAGTGACTATGGTCCCCACCTGGGCTTCACCTGGATTTCGGGACTCGACTCCCCATCTGGGGCTCACCTGGCCCTGTTGACCATGGTCCTCAACTGGGCAAAATCGGGACGCGGTGACTGTGTTCCACAACTGGACCTCTCCTGGACCACGTGATTCTGGTTCCCCTCTGGGTCTCACCGTGCCCTAGTGACTGTGAAACCCACTTTGGCCTGACTTCGACCTGCTGACCCTGGTTGGAAGCTGTGCCTAACCTCGAACTGTTGACTCTGGTTCTTTCAAGGGCCTCCCCTGTAACTGGTGATCCTGGTCTACACCGGGCCTCACCTGGACGTGGTGATTCTTGTCACCACTGGGGACTCACATGGACCTGCTTACTGTGTTCCACACCTGGGCCTCAATAGACCTGTTGACCATGGTCCCAAAGCCGGCCTCACATGGACCTGTTGCCTCTGATCCCCACCGGGGCCTCACGTGTACTTGGTAACTCTGGTCCTCACCTGGGCCTCATCTGGACCTAGTGACTCTGGTCCCCACCTGGACTTCACCTGGATCTGGTGACTCCGGTCGCCACCTGGACTTCACATGTATCTGGTGACTCTGGTACCCACCTGGAACTCTCCTGGACCTGTTGACTCGGGACACCCCTTGGGCTTCACTTGTGCCTGGTGAATCTGGTCCGTAGCTGCTCCGAACCTGGATGTGGTGACTGGTAGCCCCCTGGGCCTCACCTGGACTTGGTGAATCCTGTTGCCACCTGACCTCTCCTGGACCTTGTGACTGTGGTCCCACCTGGATCTCACCTGGATCTGGTGGCTCTGGTTCCCATATGGGGCTCTCCTGGACCTGGTTCCTGTGGTCTCCATCTGGCCTCACCTGTAACACAATGACTCTGATCCATATTTGGGCGTCTCCTGGACCTGTTGACTCTGGTCCTTACCTGGAAATCATTGGGAGCTGGATACTCTCTTATATACTTGGGCCTCACCTGGACCTGGTGACTCTGGTCCCACCTGGGCCTCACCTGGACGAGGTGACTGGTTCCCACAGGGACCTCAACTGGACCTGGTGACTCAGGTCCTCATATGGGCATCATGGGACCAGGTTTCTCAGTTCCACATGGGGGCCTCACCTGGACCTAGTGATTCTCGTCTCCCTCTGGGCCTCACCCTGACGTGGTGACTCTGGTCCCCACCTGGACGTCACCAGAACCGGGTGACTCTGGTCCCCCTCTGGTACTCACCCGGAGCTGGGGACACTGGTCCTCAAGTGGGCGTCAACAGGACCTGGTGAATCTACTCCTCACTTAGGCCTCATCTGGACCTTGTGACACTTTTCCCACCTGGCATCAATGGGACATGGTTACTCTGTTCCCTACTTGGGCCTCACCTGAACATGATAACTTTGCTCCACACTTTGGCCTCAACTGATCCTGATGAATCGGGTCCCCCCACCTAGGCCTCAATCTGGCCCTGGTGACTGTGGTCCCCAACTTGGTCTCACCTGGACCTGGGGACTCTCGTTCCCACATGAACCACACCTGGACCTGGTGACTGTGGTGATCTTGTAGACTCACATTTACCTGGTGACTCCGGTCCCCACTAGGGCCTCACCTGGATCTGGTGACTCTGGCCTGCAGGTTGGCCTCACCTGGACCTGGTGAGTGGGGTTGCCACCTGGGCCTCACCCATACCTGGTGACTCAGTCCCCACGTGGGCCTCTTGGACCTGGTGAATCTGGTCCTTACCTGGTCCTCTCCCAGACCCGGGGACTCTGGTCACCACCTGGGCCTCACCTGGACCTGGTGAATCCGGTCCCCATCTGGGCCTCACCCAGGCCTGGTGACTTTGTTCCCCACCTGGATCTGATTGCTGTGGACTCTTTCTTGGCCTCACCAGGAAGTGTTGAATCTGATCCTATCTGCGCGTCTCCCAGACCTGGTGACTCTGGTCCTCACCTGGGCATTATTGGTACCTGGTGACTCTGTTCCACACCTTAGGCTCACCTGGACATGATGACTCTGGAACCTCCCTGGGACTCACCCTGACATGGTGACTCTGGTGCCCATCTGGATGTCACCTAGACCAGGTGAATCTTTTACCCCTCTAGGGCTCAAATAGACCTGGTGACACTGGTCCTCCACTGGGTGTCACCGAGACCTAGTGAATATGCTCCCCACCTGCGCCTCATCTGGACCTGGTGACACTGGGTCTACCTGGGCATCATCGGGACATGGTTACTCTGTTCCCCACTGGGACTGACCTGATCCTGGTAACTCTGGTCCTGACTTTGGCGTCTTCTCTACTTGGTGACTCTGGCTCCACCTGGGCCTCACCTGTAACTGGTGACTCTGATCCTAAGCATGGCCTCACCTGACCTGGTATCTGTGGTTCCCATCGGGACCTCACCTGGACCTCATGTCTCTGGTCCCACCTGGGCCTCACCAGGACCTGGTGTCTCTGGTACCCACCTGGGTAGCATCAGGATATGGTTACACTCTTCACTAACAGTGACCCAGCCGGACCTATTAACTCTGGTCTTCACCTGGGCCACACCTGGACATGGTGGCACTGGTTCCCTCTTGGGTCTCACGTGGACATGTGATTCAGATCCCTGCCTGATCCTCATCTGTAACTGGTGATTCTCGTTCCCACATGGACATCCTGTGGATCTGGTGGCTGCAGTGTTTCTATCTTCTCATGTACCTCGTGACTCTGGTCCCCACCAGGGCCTCACCGGGACCTGGTGTGTGTGGTTGCCACCTGCACCTCACCTGGACCTGGTGATTCTGGTCTGCGCCTGAGACTACCCTGGATCTGGTGACTGTGGTCCCCACATGGGCTTCACCTGGATTTTGGGCTCTCGTTCCCATCTGAGGCTCACCTGGCCCTGTTGACCATGGTCCTCAACTGGGCAAAATTGGGACCCGGTGTCTGTGTTCCACAACTGGACCTCACCTGGACCAGGTGACTCTGGTCCCTCTCTGGGTGTCACCGTGCCCTAGTGACTGTGAACCCCACTTTGGTCTGACTTGGACCTCCTGACCATGGTTGCCACCTGCGCCTGACCTCGAACTGTTGACTCTGGTTCTTTCAAGGGCCTCCCCTGGACGTGGTGATCCTGGTGCCCACATGGGCCTGACCTGGACCTGGTGACTCTTTTCACCACCGGGAACTCACCTGGACCTGCTTACGGTGTTCCACACCTGGGCCTCAAGTAGACCTGTTGACCATGGTCCCCAAGCCAGCCTCACATGGACATGTTGCCTCTGATCCCCACCGGGGCTTCACGTGTACCTGGTAACTCTGGTCCTCATCTGGGTCTCATCTGGACCTAGCGAATCTGGTCCATACCTGGGCTTCACCTGGATCTGTTGACTCTGGTCCCCACCTGGACTTCACCTGGATCTTCTGACTCTGGTCCACACCTGGACCTGACCTGCATCTGGTGACTCTGGTCCTCAGTTTGGCCTCATCTGGATCTGGCATCTCTCGTCCCCACTTTGACCTAACTCAGAACTGCTGAATCTTGCCCAACCTCGGCCGCACCCAGACTTGGTGACTCTTGTCCCCAGCTATGCCTCAATTCAACCTGATGAATCTGCTCCTCACGTGGGCCTCACATGGACCTGGGGCTCAGCTGGATAGAGTGGCTCTGGTTCCCACAAGGGGCTCACCTGATATAGCTGACTGTGGTCTTATTCTATGCCTCACCTGGTCCTAGCGATTCTGTTCCCATCTGGGCCTGCATGGCCCTAGTGACTCTGGTCCTCACCCAGGAATCATTAGGACCTGGATACTCTATTCCACACCTGTGCCTCACATAAACCATGGACCTCTCGTCCCATTCTGGGACTCAAACTAAACTAGTTACTCGTTCCCCTTTGGGCCTCACCCTTACCTGGTGACTCTGGACACCCCTTGGGTATCATATGGGCCTGGTGAATCGGGTCCTTAGCTTGTCCTTACTTCTTTATGGTGAGTGGTCGACACCTGGGCCTCACCTGGACTTGGTGAATCCTGTTGTCACCTGCGCCTCACCTGGACCTTGTGACAGTGGTCCAACCTGGACTTCACCTGGATCTGGTAGCTCTGGTTCCCATATGGGGCTCTCCTGGACCTGGTTCCTGTGGTCTCCATCAGGCCTCACCTGGAACACAATGACTCTGATGCATATTTGTGCCTCTCCTGGACCTGTTGACTCTGGTCCTTAACTGGGCATCATTGGGGCCTGGATACTCTCTTATATACCTGGTCCTCACCTGGACGTGGTGACTGTCGTCCCACCTGGACCTCACCGGGACGAGGTGACTGGTTCCCACAGAGACATCACCTGGACCTCGTGACTCAGGTCCTCATATGGGCATCATGGGACCTGGTTTCTCAGTTCCACATCGGGGCCTCAAGTGGACCTAGTGATTCTGGTCCCCCTCTGGGCCTGACCCTGACGTGGTGACTCTGGTCCCAACCTGGATATCACCAGAACCTGGTGACTGTGGTCCCCCTCTGGGACTCACCCAGAGCTGTGGACACTGGTCCTCAACTGGGCCTCAACAGGACCTGGTGAATCTACTCCTCACTTAGGCCTCGTCTGGAACTTGTGACTCTTTTCCCACCTGGCATCAATGGGACATGATTACTCTGTTCCCCACCTGGGCCTCACCTGGACATGATAACTTTGCTCCGCACTTTGGCCTCAACTGGTCCTGATGACTCTGGTCCCCCCACCTAGGCCTCAATCAGGACCTGGTGTCTGTGGTCCCCACCTGGGTCTCACCTGGACCTGGTGACTCTCGTTCCCAAATGAATCACACCTGGACCTGGTGACTGTGGTGTTCTTGTAGACTCACATTTACCTGGTGAGTCCGGTACCCACAAGGGCCTCACCTGCATCTGGTGAATCTGGCCTGCAGGTTGGCCTCACCTGGACCTGGTGAGTGGGGTTGCCACCTGGGCCTCACCCATACCTGGTGATTCATGTCCTCACGTTGGTCTCTTGGACCTGGTGAATCTGGTCCTTACCTGGTCCTGTCCCAGACCCGGGGACTCTGGTCACCACCTGGGCCTCACCTGGACCTGGTGAATCTGGTCCCCATCTTGGCCTCACCCAGTCCTGGTGACTTTGTTCCCCACGTGGACCTCATTGCTGTGGACTCTTTCTTGGCCTCACCTGGAACTGGTGACTCTGATCCTATCTGCGCGTCACCCAGATCTGGTGACTCTGGGCCTCACCTGAGCATCATTGGTACCTGGTGACTCTGTTCCACGCCTGAGCCTAACCTGGACATGATGACTCTGGAACCACTCTGGGCCTCTCCCTGAACTGATGCCTCTGGTCCCCATCTGGATGTCACCTGGACGAGGTGATTCTGGTACCCCTCTAAGCCTCAACCAGATCTGGTGACAGTGGTCCTCAACTGGGCCTCACTGGACCTAGTGAATATTCTCCATCTGGGTCTCATTTGGACCTGGTGATTCTGGTCCCTACCTGAGCATCATCGGGACATGGTTCCACTGCATGGCCTGCATATTGGCCTCACCTGGACCTGGTAACTCTGTTCCCTACCTGGGCATTATCGGGACATGGTTCCTCTGCATGGCCTGCAGGTTGGCCTCACCTGGACCTGGTGAGTGGGGTTGTCACCTGGGCCTCACCCTTACCTGGTAACACAGGTCCCCACCTGGGAATCACCTGGGCCTGGTGAATCTGGTCCTTACCTGGTCCTCACTCAGTCCTGGTGACTTTGTTCCCCACCTGGAACTGATTGCTGTGGACGCCTTCTTGGCCTCACCTGGAACTGGTGACTCTGATCCTAACTGGGCCTCACCCAGATCTGGTGACTCTGGTCCTCACCTGGGCATCATTGATACCTGGTTATTCTGTTCCACACCTGAGCCTCACCGGGACATGATGACTCTGGAACCTCTCTGGGACTCACTCTGACCTGGTGACTCTGGTCCCCATCTGGATATCACCTGGACCAGGTGATTCTGGTACACCTCTAGGGCTCAAGGTGATCTGGTGACTCTGGTCCTCAACTGGGCCTCACCTGGACCTAGTGAATATACCCCATCTGGGCCTCATTTGGACCTGGTGACTCTAGTCCGTACCTGGGCATCATCGGGATATGGTATCACGGCATGGCCTGCAGGTTGGCCTCACTTGGACCTGGTGAGTGGGGTTTTCCTCAACTGGGCAAAATTGGGACCCGGTGACTGTGTTCCACAAGTGGCCTCACCTGGACCAAGTGACTCTGGTCCCCCTCTGGGTGTCACCATGTCCTAGTGACTGTGAACCCCACTTTGGCCTGACTTGGACCTGCTGACCCTGGTTGCCACCTGCGCCTGACCTCGAACTGTTGACTCTGGTTCTTTCAAGGGCCTCCCCTGGACCTGGTGATCCTGGTCCCCACCTGGGACTCACCTGGACGTGGTGACTCTTGTCACCACCGGGCCCTCACCGGGACGTGCTTACTGTGTTCCACACCTGGGCCTCAAGTAGACCTGTTGACCATGGTCCCCAAGCCAGCCTCACATGGACATGTTGCCTCTGATCCCCACCGGGGCCTCACGTGTACCTGGTAACTCTGGTCCTCACCTGGGCCTCATCTGGACCTAGTGACTCTGGTTCCCACCTGGACTTCACCTGGATCTGGTGACTCTGGTCCACCCCAGGACCTCTCCTGGACCTGGTGACTCCTTTCCAACATGGACCTCATGTGGATCTGGTGACTCTGGTCCTCAGTTTGGCCTCACCTGGACTTGGTGTCTCTCGTCCCCACTTTGAACTAACTCAGAACTGCTGAATCTTGCCCCACCTAGGCCGCACCCAGACCTGGTGACTCTTATCCCTAGCTATGCCTAAATTCGACCTGATGATTCTGGTCCTCACGTGTGCCTCACATGTACCTGGGACTCAGCTGGATAAAGTGGCTCTGGTTCCCACAAGGGGCACACCTGATACTGCTGACTGTGGTTTTATTCTATGCCTCACCAGGACGTAGTGATTCTGTTCCCCATTTGGGCCTGCATAGCCCTAGTGCCTCTGGTCCTCACCCAGGCATCATTGGGTGATGGATCCAATGATCCTCACCCTGGATACTCTATTCCACACCTGTGCCTCACTTTGACCAGGGAATTCTGGTCCCATTCTGGGCCTCAAACTAAACTGGTTACTCTGGTTCCACTCTGGGCCTCACCCTTACCTGGTGACTCTGGTCACCCCTTGGGCTTCACTAGGGTCTGGTGAATCTGGTCCTTAGCTGGACCGCACCTGGATTTGGTGACTGGTCGCCACCTGGGCCTCACCTGGACTTGGTGAATCCTGTTGCCACCTGTGCCTCACCTGGACCTGGTGACTGTGGTCCCACCTGGACCTCACCTGGATCTGGTGGCTCTGGTTCCCATATGGGGCTCTCCTGGACCTGGTTCCTGTGGTCTCCATCTGGCCTCACTTGGAACACAATGACTCTAAACAATATTTGGGCCTCTCTTGTACCTGTTGACTCTGGTCCTTACTTGGGCATCACTGGGAGCTGGATACTCTGTTATATACCTGGGCCTCACCTGGACCGGTGACTGTGGTCCCACCTGAGCCTCACCTGGACGAGGTGACTGGTTCCCACAGGGAGCTCACCTGGACCTGGTGACTCAGATCCTCATATGGGCATCATGGGACCTGGTTTCTCACTTCCACATCGGGGCCTCACCTGGACCTAGTGATTTTCGTCCCACTCTGGGCCTCACCCTGATGTGGTGAATCTGGTCCCCATCTAGGCCTCATCCAGTACTGGTGACTTTGTTCCCCACCTGGACCTGATTGCTGTGGACACTTTCTTGGCCTCACCTGGAACTGGTGACTCTGAACCTTTCTGCGCGTCACCCAGATCTGGTGACTCTGGCCCTCACCTGGGCATCATTGGTACCTGGTGACTCTGTTCCTCACCTGAGCCTCACCTGGACATGATGACTCTGGAACCTCTCTGGGCCTCTCCCTGACCTGGTGACTCTAGTCCCTAACTGGGCATCATCGGGACATGGTTCCACTGCATTGCCTGCAGGTTGGCCTCACCTGGATGTTGTAACTCTCGTCTTTACCTGGGTATCATCGGGACATGGTTCCTCTGCATGGCCTGCAGGTTGGCCTCACCTGGACCTGGGGTGCCTTGCCACCTGGCCTCACCAATACCTGGTAACTCAGGTCCCCACCTGGGCCTCATTTCGACCTGGTGAATCTGGTCCTTACCTGGTCGTCACCCGGAACTGTTATGTCTGGTCACCACCTGGGAATAACCTGGGCCTGGTGAATCTGGTTCCAATCTGGGCCTCACCCTGTCCTGGTGACTTTGTTCCCCACCTCGACCTGATTGCTGTGGACTCCTTCTTGGCCTCACCTGGAAATGGTGACTGTGATCCTAACTGGGCCTCCCCCAAATCTGGTGACTCTGGTCCTCACCTGTGGACCATTATGATCTGGATACTCTGTTCCACACCTGAACCTCACCTGGACATGATTACTCTGGATCCCCTCTGGACCTCACCCTGACATGGTGACTCTGGTCCCCATGTGGATGTCACCTAGACCAGGTGAATCTGGTACCCCTCTAGGCCTCAACTAGACCTGGTGACTGTGGTCGTCAACTGGGCCTCACCGGGACCTAGTGGATATGCTCCCCTCTTGCGCCTCATCTGAACCTGGTGACTATGGTTCCACCTGGGCATCATTGGGACCTGGATACTCTCTTATATATCTGGGCCTCACCTGGACCTGATGACTGTGGTCACACCGGGGCCTCACCTGGATCTGGTGAATCTGGTCCCCATCTGGGCCTCACCCAGTCCTTGTGACTTTGTTCCCCACCTGGACTTGATTGTTGTGGTCCCATTCTTGGCCTCACCTGGAACTGGTGACTCTGATCCTATATGCGCGACTCCGAGATCTGGTGACTCTGGTCCTCACCTGGGAGTTATTGGTACCTGGAGACTCTGTTCCACACCTGAGCCTCATCTGGAACTGATGACTCTGGAACCTTTCTGGGTCTCACCCTGACCTGGTGACTCTGGTCCCCATCTGGATGTCACCTGGACCAGGTGATACTGGTACTCCTCTAGGCCTCAACCCGATCTGGTGACTCTGGTCCTCAACTGGGCCTCAACTGGACCTAGTGAATATGCTCCATGTGGGCCTGATTTGGACCTGGTAACTCTGGTCACTACTTCGGCATCATCGGGTCATGGTTCCACTATATGGCCTACAGGTTGCACTCACCTGGACCTGCTTACTGTGTTCCACACCTGGGACTCAAGTAGATCTGCTGACCATGGTCCCCAAGCAGGCCTCACATGGACCTGTTGCCTCTGATCCCCACCGGGGCCTCACGTGTACCTGGTAACTCTGGTCCTCCCCTGGGCCTCATCTGCAACTAGAGACTCTGGTCCCCACCTGGACTTCACCTGGATCTCGTGACTCTGGTCCCCACCTGGACTTCAACTGGATCTGATGACACTGGTCCCCACCTGGACCTCACCAGGACCTGGTGACTCTGGTCCGCAGTTTGGCCTCACCTGGACCTGTTGACTCTTTTCCCCACTTTGACCTAACTCAGAACTGCTGAATCTTGCCCCACCTAGGCCGCACCCAGACCTGGTGACTCTTGTCCCCAGCTATGCCTCAATTCGACCTGATGAATCTGGTCCTCACGTGGATCTCACATGGACCTGGGACTCAGCTGGATAGAGTTTCTCTGGTTCCCACAGGGGCTCACCTGATACTGCTGAATGTGGTCTTATTCTATGCCTCACCAAGACCTGGTGATTCTGTTCCCCATCTAGGCCTGCATGGCCCTAGTAACTCTGTTCCTCACCCAGGCATCATTGGGACCTGGATACTCTATTCCACACCTGGGCCTCACTCTGACCAGGGACCTCTGGTCCCATTCTGGGCCTCAAACTAAACTGGTTACTCTGGTTACCGATCTGGGCCTCACCCTTACCTGGTGACTCTGGTCACCCCTTTGACTTCCCTTGGGCCTGGTGAATCTGGACCTTAGCTGGTCCGCACCTGGATGTGGTGACTGGTCGCCACCTGGGCCTCCCCTGGACTTGGTGAATCCTGTTGCCAGTTGCGCCTCACCTGGACCTTGTGACTGTGTTCCCACCTGGACCTCACATGGATCTGGTGGCTCTGGTTCCCATATTGGTCTCTCCTGGACCTGGTTCCTGTGGTCTCCATCTGGCCTCACCTGGAAAACAATGATTCTGATCCATATTTGGGCCTATCCTGGATCTGTTGTCTCTGGTCCTTACCTGGCCTCATTGGGACCTGGATACTCACTTATATACCTGGGCCTCACCTGGACCTGGTGAATGTGGTCCCACCTGGGCCTCACTTGGACGAGGTGCCTGGTTCCCACAGGGATCTCACCTGGACCTGGTGACTCAGGTCCTCATATGGGCATCATGGGACCTGGTTTCTCAGTTCCACATCGGGGCCTCACCTGGACCTAGTGATACTCGTCCCCCTCTAGGCCTCACCCTGACGTGGTGACTCTGGTCCCCAGCTGGATATCACCAGAACCGGGTGACTCTGGTCCCCCCTGGGACTCACCCGGAGCTGGGGACACTGCTCCTCAACTGGACCTCAACAGAACCTGGTGAATCTACTCCTCACTTAGTCCTCGTATGGACCTTGTGACTCTTTTCCGACCTGGCATCAATGGGACATGGTTACTCTGTTCCCCACCTGTGCCTCACCTGGACATGATAACTTTGCTCCGCACTTTGGCCTCAACTGGTCCTGATGACTCTGGTCCCCCACCTAGTCCTCAATCTGGACCTGTTGACTGTGGTCCCCACCTGGGTCTCACCTGGACCTGGTGACACTTGTTCCCACATGAACCACATGTGGACCTGGTGACTGTGGTGTTCTTGTAGACTCACATTTACCTGGTGACTCCGGTCCCCATTAGGGCCTCACCTGCAACTCGTAACTCTGGTCCATACCTGGGCATTATCGGGACACGGTTCCTCTGCATGGCCGGAAGGTTGGCCTCCCCTGGAACTGGTGAGTGGGGTTGCCATCTGGGCCTCACCCATACCGGTGACACAGGTCCCCACGTGGGCCTCACTTGGACCTGGTGAATCTGGACCTTACATGGTCCTCACCCGGAAATGGTAACTCTGGTC
This sequence comes from Canis lupus familiaris, assembly GCF_011100685.1. NCBI lineage: Eukaryota > Metazoa > Chordata > Mammalia > Carnivora > Canidae > Canis > Canis lupus. The sequence continues at coordinate 58,375 of NW_023331132.1, read as the reverse complement.
ACCACCTGGGAATCACCTGGACCTGGTGAATCTGGTCCCCATCTGCGCCTCACCCAGTCCTGGTGACTTTGTTCCCCACCGGGACCTGATTGCTGTGGACTCATTCTGGCCTCACCTGGTACTGGTGAGTCTGATGCTATGTGGGCCTCACCCGGATCTGGTGACTCTGGTCTTCACCTGTGGACCATTATGACCTGGATACTCTGTTCCACACCTGACCCTCACCTGGACATGATGACTCTGGATCCCTCTAAGCCTCACCCTGACATGGTGACTCTGGTCCCCATCTGGATTTCACCTAGACCAGGTGAATCTGGTACCCCTGTAGGCCTCAACTTGACCTGGGCATTTTGGTCCTCAAATGGGCCTCACCGGGGCCTAGTGAATATGCTCCCCACCTTTGCCTCATCTGGACCTGGTGACTCTGGTTCTACCTGGGCATCATTGGGACATGGTTACTCTATTCCCCACTGGGACTGACCTGATTCTGGTAACTCTGGTCCTGACCTTGGCCTCTTCTGTCCCAGGTGACTCTGGCTCCACCTGGTCCTCGCCTCTAGCTGGTGACTCTGATCCTAAGCATGGCCTCACCAGACCTGGTGATTGTGGTTCCCAATGGAACCTCACCTGGACCTCATGTCTCTGGTCCCTCCTGACCCTCACCAGGACCTGGTGTCTCTGGTACCCACCAGGGTAGCATCAGGATATGGTTACACTGATCACTAACAGTGACCCAGGCGGAACTATTAATTCTGGTCTTCACCTAGGTCACACCTGGACAGGGTGTCACTGGTTCCCACCAGGGTCTCACCTGGACAAGGTGTGTCGGATCCACACCTGGTCCTCACCTGTAACTGGTGATTCTCGTTCCCACATGGACATCATGTGGACCTGGTGTCTGCAGTGTTTCTAGCTTCTCATGTACCTCGTGACTCTGGTTCCCACCAGGGCCTCACCGGGACCTGGTGAGTGTGGTTGCCACCTGCACCTCACCTGGACCTGGTGATTCTGGTCTGCACCTGAGACTACCCTGGATCTGGTGACTGAGGTCCCCACCTGGGCTTCACCTGTTTTTGGGGACTCCGGTCCCCATCTGGGCCTCACCTGGCCCTTTTGACCATGGTCCTCAACTGGGCAAAATTGGGACACGGTGACTGTGTTCCACAACTGGACCTCATCTCGACAAGGTCATTCTGGTTCCCCTGTGGTTTGTCACCGTGCCCTAGAGACTGTGAACGCCACTTTGGCCTGACTTGGACCTGCTGACCCTGGTTGCCACCTACGCCAGACCTCGAACTGTTGACTCTGGTTCTTTCAAGGGCCTCCCCTGTACCTGGTGATCCTTGTCCCCACCTGCTCCTCAACTGGACGTGGTGACACTTGTCCCAACCGGGGACTCACCTGGACCTGCTTACTGTGTTCCACACCTGGGCCTCAAGTAGACATGTTGACCATGGTCCCCAAACCGGCCTCACATGGACCTGTTGCCTCTGATCCCCACCGGGGCCTCACGTGTACCTGGTAAGTCTGGTCCTCACCTGGGCGTCATCTGGACCTAGTGACTCTGGTCCCTACCTGGGCATCATCGGGATATGGATCCACTGCATGGCCTGCAGGTTGGCCTCAGCTGGACCTGGTAACTCTGGTCCCTACCTGGGCATCACCGGGACACGGTTCCTCTGCATGGCCTCCAGGTTGGCCTCACCTGGAACTAGTGACTGGGCTTGCCACCTGGGGCTCACCCATACCTGGTGTCACAGGTACCCACGTGGGCCTCACTTGGACCTGGTGAATCTGGTCCTTTCCCGGTACTCACCCGGAACTGGTAACCCTGGTCACCACCTGGGAATCACCTGGACCTGGTGAATATGGTCCCCCTTTGGGCCTCTCTCAGTCCTGTTGACTTTCTTCCCCACCTGGACCTGATTTCTGTGGACGCCTCTTGGCCTCAACTGGAACTGGTGACTCTGAACATAACTGGGCCTCACCCAGATCTGGTGACTCTGGTCCTCACCTGTGGACCATTATGACCTCTATACTCTGTTCCACACCTGAGCCTCACTTGGACATGATGACTCTGGAACCTCTCTGGGCCTCACCCTGACCTGGTGACTCAGGACCCATCTGGATGGCTCTGGACCAGGTGATTCTGGTACCCCCTCTAGGCCTCAACAAGGTATGGTGACTCTGGTCCTCAACTAGGCCTCACCTGGACTAGTGAATATGCTCCATCTGGGCCTCATTTGTACCTGGTGACTCTGGTCCCTAACTGGGCATCATCGGGACATGGTTCCACTGCATGGCCTTCAGGCTGGCCGCACCTGGACCTGGTAACTCTGGTTATACCTGGGCATCATCGGGACGTGGTTACTCTATTCCCCAGTGGGACTGACCTGATCGTGGTAACTCTGGTCCTGACTTTGACCTCTCTGTACCATTTGACTCTGGCTCCACCTGGACCGCACCTGTAAGTGGTGACTCTGATCCGAAGCACCGCCTCACCTGACCTGGTGACTGTGGTTTCCATCGGTACCTCACCTGGACCTCATGTCTCTGGTCCCACCTGGGCCTCACCAGGATCTTGTATCTGGTACCCACCTGAGTAGCATCAGGATATGGTTACACTGTTCACTAACAGTGACCCAGCCAGTCCTGTTAACTCTGGTCTTCACCGGGTCCACACCTGGACATGGTGACACTGGTCCCACCAGGGTCTCACTGGACATGGTGAGTCAGATCAACACCTGGTCCTCACCTGTAACTGGTGATTCTCGTTCCCACATGGACATCACGTGGAACTGGTGGCTGCAGTGTTTCTAGCTTCTCATGTACCTCGAGAATCTGGTCCGCACCTGGGCCTCTCCGGGACCTGGTGAGTGTGGTTGCCTCCTGCACCTCACCAGGACCTGGTGATTCTGGTCTGCACCTGAGACTACCCTGGATCTTGTGACTGTGGTCCCCACCTTGCCTCACCTGGATTTGGGGACTCCGATCCCCATCCGGTCCTCCCCTGGCCCTGTTGTCCATGGTCTTCGACTGGACAAAATTGGGACCCGGTGACTTTGTTCCACAACTGGACCTCACCTGGACCAGGTGACTCTGGTCTCCCTCTGGTGTCTCACCATGCCCTAGTGACTGTGAACCCAACTTTGGACTGACTTGGACCTGCTGACCCTGGTTGCCACCTGCGCCTGACCTCGAACTGTTGACTCAGGTTCTTTCAAAGGCCTCCCCTGTACCTGGTGATCCTGGTCCCCAATTGGGCCTCAACTGGATGTGGTGACTCTTGTCACCACTGGGGACTCACCTAGACAGGCTTACAGTGTTCCACACCTGGGCCTCAGGTAGACCTGTTGACCATGGTCCCCAAGCCGGCCTCACGTGTACCTTTTGGCTCTGGTCCCCGCCGGGGCTTCACTTGTACCTGGTAACTCTGATCATCACTGGGCCTCATCTGGACCTAGTGACTCTGGTCCCCACCTGGGCTTCACCTGGATCTGGAGACTCTGGTCCCCACCTGGACTTCACCTGGATCTGGGGACACTGGTCCCCACCTGGACCTCTCCTGGACCTGGTGTCTCTCTTTCCAACATGGACCTCACTGATCTGGTGACTCTGGTCCTCAGTTTGGCCTCACCTGGACCTGGTGTCGCTCGTCGCCACTTTGACTTAACTCAGAACTGCTGAATTTGCCCCCCCTATGCCGCACGCAGACCTGGTGGACTCTTGTCCCCAGCTATGCCTCAATTCGAGCTCATGATTCTGTTCCTCACGTGGGCTCACATGGACCTGGGACTCAACTGGATAGAGTGGCTCTGGTTCCCCAAGGGGCTCACCTGATACTGGTGACTGTGTTCTTATTCTATGCCTCACAAGGACCTAGAGATTCTGTTCCCCTTCTGGGCCTGCATGGCCCTAGTGACTCTGGTCTTCACCCAGGCATCATAGGGAACTGGATACTCTATTCCACACCTGGGTCTCACTTTGACCATGGACCTCTGGTCCCATTCTGGGCCTCAAACTAAACTGGTTACTCTGGTTCCCCTCTGGGCCTCACCTTACCTGGTGACTCTGGTCACCCCTTGGGCTTCACTTTGGCTGGTGAATCTGGTCCTTAGCAGGTCCGCACCTGGATCTGGTGACTGGTCCCCACCTGGTTCTCACCTGGACTTGGTGAATCCTGTTGCCTACCAAGCGCCTCACCTGGACCTTGTGACTGTGGTCCCACCTGGACCTCACCTGGATTTGGTGGCTCTGGTTGCCATTTGGGCCTCTCCTGGACCTGGTTCCTGTGTCTCCATCTGGCCTCACCTGGAACACAATGACTCTGATTCATATTGTTGGGCCTCCTCCTGGACCTGTTGACTCTGCTCCTTACCTGGGCAACATTGGGACCTGGATACTCTCTTATATACCTGGGCCTCACCTGGACATTGTGACTGTGGTCCCACCTGGGCCTCACCTGGACGAGGTGACTGGTTCCCAAAGGGACCCTCACCTGGACCTGGTTACTCAGGTCCTCATATGGGCATCATGGGACCTGGTTTCTCAGTTCCACATCGGGTCCTCATCTAGACCTAGTGATTCTCGTCCCCTGTGGGCCTCACCCTGACGTGGTGACTCAGGTCCCCACCTGGATATCACCAGAACCGGGAGACAGTGGTCCCCCTCTGGGACTCACCTGGAGCTGGGGACACTGATCCTCAACTCGGCCTCAACAGGACCGGTGAATCTACTCCTCACTTAGGCCTCGTCTGGACCTTGTGTCTCTTTTCCACCTGGCAACAATGGGACATGGTTACTCTGTTCCGCACCTGGGCCTCACACGGAAATGATAACTTTGCTCCGCACTTTGGCCTCAACTGGTCCTGATGACCCTGGTCACCCAACCGAGGCCTCAATCTGGACCTGGAGACTGTCGTCTCCACCTGGGTCTCACCTGGACCTGGTGACTCTCGTTCCCACATGAACCACACCTAGACCTGGTGACTGTGGTGTACTTGTAGACTCACATTTACCTGGTGATTCCAGTCCCCAGTAGGGCCTCATCTGGATCTGGTGACTCTGGCCTGCAGGTTGGCCTCACTTGGACCTGGTGAGTGGGGTTGCCACCTGGGCCTCACCCAAACCTGGTGACTCAGGTCCCCACGTGGGCATCTTTGACATGTTAATCTGGTCCTTACCTGATCCTCTCCCAGACCCGGGGACTCTGCTCACCACCTGGGCCTCACCTGGACCTGGTGAATCTGGTCCCCATCTGGGCCTCACCCATTCCTGGTGACTTTGTTCGCCACCTGGACCTGATTGTTGTGGTCTCCTTCTTGGCCTCACCTGGAACTGGTGACTCTGATCGTATCTGCACGTCACCCAGATCTGGTGACTCTGGTCCTCACCTGTGCATCATTGCTACCTGGTGACTCTGTTCCACACTGAGCCTCACCTGGACATGATGACTCTGGAACCTCTCTGGGCCTCACTGACCTGGTGACTCTGGTCCCCATCTGGATGTCACCTGGTCCAGGTGATTCTGGTACCCCTCTAGGACTCAACCAGATCTGGTGACTGTGATACTCAACTGGGCCTCTCCTGCACCTAGTGAATATGCTCCATCTGGGCCTCATTTGGACCTGGTGACTCTGATCCCTACCTGGGCATCATCGGGACATGGTTCCATTGCATGGTCTGCAGGTTGGCCTCACCTGGACCTGGTAAATCTGGTTCCTACCTGGGCATCATCAGGACATGTTCCACTGCATGGCCTGCAGGTTGGCCTCACCTGGACCTGAGAACTCTAGTCCCTACCTCGGCATCATTGCGACATGGTTCCTCTGCATGGCCTGCAGGTTGGTCTCACCTGGACCTGGTGAGAGGGGTTGTCACTTGGGCCTCACACATGCCTGGTGACACAGGGCCCCACGTGGGCCTCACTTGGACCTGATGAATCTGGTCCTTACCTGGTCCTCACCCGGAACTCGTAACTCTGTTCACCACCTGGGAATCGCCTGGACCTTGTGAATCTGGTCCCCATCTGGGCCTCACCCAGTCCTCGGGACTTTGTACCCCACCTGGACCTGATTGCTGTGGACTCTTTCTTGGCCTCACCTGGAACTGGTGACTCTGATCCTATCTGCGGGTCACCCAGACCTGGTGACTCTGTTCCTCACCTGGGCATCATTGGTACCTGGTGACTCTGTTTCACACCTGAGCCTCACCTGGACATGATGACTCTGGAACCTTTCTGGGCCTCACCCTGACATGGTGACTCTGGTCCCCATCTCGATGTCACCTGGACCGGGTGTTTCTGGTACCCCTCTAGGCCTCAATTGTGATTCTGGTCCCCATTGGACCTCAACCAGTCCAGGTGACTTTGTTCCCACCTGGACCTGATGCTGTGTACTCCTTCTTGGCCCTCACCTGGAACTAGTGACTCTGATCCTAACTGGGCCTCACCCAGATCTGGTGACTCTGGTCCTCACCTGTGGACCATTATGACCTGGATACTCTGTTCCACACGTGAGCCTCACCTGGACATGATGACTCTGGATCCCCTCTGGGTCTCAGCCTGACATGGTGACTCTGGTCCCCATCTGGATGTCACCTAGACCAGGTGAATCTGGTACCCCTCCAAGCCTCAACTAGACCTGGTGACTTGGTCCTCAACTTGGCCTAACCGGGACCTAGTGAATATGCTCCCACCTGCACCTCATCTGGACCTGGTAACTCTGGTTCTACCTGGGCATCATCGGGACATGTTTACTCTGTTCCACACTGGGACTGACCTGATCCTGGTAACTCTGGTCCGGACTTTGGCCTCTTCTGTACCAAGTGACTCTGGCTCCACCTGGGCCAGACCTGTAACTGGTGACTCTGATCCTAAGCATGGCCTCACCTGACCTGGTGACTGTGGTTTCCATCGGGACCTCACCTGGACCTCATGTGTGTGGTCCCACCTGGGCCTCACCAGGACCTGGTGTCTCTGGTACCCACCTGGGTAGCATCAGATATGGTTACACTGTACACTACAGTGACCCACCCGGACCTATCAACTCTGGTCTTCACCTGGGCACTCCTGGACATGGTGACACTGGTTCCCACCTGGTCTCACCTGGACATGGTGAGTGGGATCCCCACCTGGGCCTCAGCTTGTAACTGGTGATTCTCGTTCCCACATGGACATCATGTGGACCTGGTGGCTGCAGTGTTTCTAGCTTCTCATGTACCTCGTTACTCTGGTCCCACCAGGGCCTCACCGGGACCTGGTGAGTGTGGTTGCCACCTGCACCTCACCTGGACCTGGTGATTCTGGTCTGCACCTGAGACAAACCTGGAGCTAGTGACTGTGGTCCCCACCTTGGCTTCACCTGGATTTGGGAACTCCAGTCCCCATCTGGGCCTCACCTGGCCCTGTTGAACCAGGTCCTCAACTGGGCAAAATTGGGACCCAGAGACTGTGTTCCACAACTGGACCTCACCTGACCAGGTGACTCTGGTCCCCCTCTGGGTCTCAAGTGCCCTAGTGACTGTGAACCCCACTTTGGCCTGACTTGGACCTGCTGACCCTGGTTGCCACCTGCGCCTGACCTCGAACTGTTGACTCTGGTTCTTTCAAGGGCCTCCCCTGTACCTGGTGATCTTGGTCCCCACTTGCGCCTCACCTGGACGTGGTGACTCTTGTCACCACCGGGGACTCACCTGGACCTGGTTACTGTGTTCCACACCGGGGCCTCAAGTAGACCTGTTGACCATGGACCCCAAGCTGGCCTCACATGGACCTGTTGCCTCTGATCCCCGCCGGGGAATCACGTGTACCTGGTAACTCTGGTCCTCACCTGGGCCTCATCTGGACCTAGTGAATCTGTGCCAACCTCGGCTTCACCTGGATCTGGTGACTCTGGTCCCCACCTGGACTTCCCTGGATCTGGTGACTCTGGTCCCCTTCTGGACCTCTCCTGCACATGGTGACTCTCTTTCCAACATGGAACTCACCTGGATCTGGTGACTCTGGTACTCAGTTTGGCCTCACGTGGACCTGGTGTCTCTCGTCCCCACTTTGACCTAACTCAGAACTGCTGAATTTTGCCCACCTAGGCCGCACCCAGACCTGGTGACTCTTGTCCCAGCTATGCCTCAATTCGACCTGATGAATCTGGTCCTCACGGCCTCACATGGACCTGGACTCAGCTGGATAGAGTGGCTCTGGTTCCCTCAGGGGCTCACCTGATACTGGTGACTGTGGTCTTATTCTATGCCTCACCAGGACCTAGTGATTCTGTTCTCCATCTGGGCCTGCATGGCCCTAGTGACTCTGGTCCTCACCCAGGCATCATTGGGACCTGGATACTCTATGCCACACCTGGGCCTCACTTTGACCAGGGACCTCTGGTCCCATTCTGGGCCTCAAACTATACTGGATACTCTGGTTCCCCCTCTGGGCCTCACCCTTACCTGGTGACTCAGGTCACCCCTTGGGCTTCAATTGGGCCTGGTGAATCTGGTCCTGAGTGGTCCGCACCTGGATCTGGTGACTGGTCGTCACCTGGTCTCACCTGGACTTGGTGAATCCTGTTGCCACGTGCGCCTCACCTGGACCTTGTGACTGTGGTCCCACCTGGACC
>NW_023331132.1:0-49660 GCF_011100685.1 Canis lupus familiaris | reverse complement strand
GCAGATTCACCAGGTCCTGTTGAGGCCCAGTTGAGGACCAGTGTCCCCAGCTCCGGGTGAGTCCCAGAGGGGGACCAGAGTCACCCGGTTCTGGTGATATCCAGGTGGGAACCAGAGTCACCACGACAGGGTGAGGACCATAATGGGACGAGAATCACTAGGTCCAGGTGAGGTCCCGATGTGGAACTGAGAAACCAGGTCCCATGATGCCCCATATGAGGACCTGAGTCACCAGGTCCAGGTGAGGTCCCTGTGGGAACCAGTCACCTCGGTCCAGGTGAGGCCCAGGTGGGACCACAGTCAGCCATATCATGGTGAAGCCACCTTGTGGGAACCAGAGCCACTCTATCCAGCTGAGTCCCAGGTCCATGTGAGGCCAACGTGAGGAGCCAGATTCATCAGGTCGAATTGAGGCATAGCTGGGGACAAGAGTCACCAGGTCTGCGTGCGGCCTAGGGTGGGTCAAGATTCAGCAGTTCTGAGTTAGGTCAAAGTGGGGACGAGAGACACCAGGTCCAGGTGAGGCCAAACTGAGGACCAGCAGTCACCAGATCCAGGTGAGTTCCAGGTGGGGACCAGAGTCACCAGATCCAGGTGAAGCCCAGGTGGGGACCAGAGTAACTAGGTCCAGATGAGGCCCAGGTGAGGACCAGAGTTACCAGGTACACGTGAGGCCCCGGTGGGGGATCAGAGGAAACAGGTCTATGTGAGGCCGCCTTGGGGACCATGGTCAACAGGTCTACTTGAGGCCCAGGTGTGGAACACAGTAAGCAGGTCCTGGTGAGTCCCCCGTGGTGACAAGGGTCACCACGTTCAGGTGGGGCCCAGTTGCGGACCAGGATCACCAGGTACAGGGGAGGCCCTTGAGAGAACCAGAGTCAACATTTCGAGGTCAGGCGCAGGTGGCAACCAGGGTCAGCAGTCCAAGTCAGGCCAAAGTGGGGTTCACAGTCACTAGGGCACGGTGAACCCAGAGTGGGACCAGAGTCACCTGGTCCAGGTGAGGTCCAAGTTGTGGAACACAGCCACCGGTTCCCAATTTTGCACAGTAGAGGACCATGGTCAACAGGGCCAGGTGAGGCCCAGATGGGGAACGGAGTCCCCAAATCCAGGTTAAGCCCAGGTGGGGACCACAGACGCCAGATCCAGGGTAGTCTCAGGTGCAGAGCAGAATCACCAGGTCCATGTGAGGTGCAGGTGGCAACCACACTCACCCGGTCCCAGAGAGGCCCCGGTGGGGACCAGAGACACGAGGTACATGAGAAGCTAGAAACACTGCAGCCACCAGGTCCACATGATGTCCATGTGGGAATGAAAATCACCAGTTACAGGTGAGGACCAGGTGGGGATCCGACTCACCATGTCCAGGTGAGACCCAGGTGGGAACCAGTTGTCACCATGTCCTCGTGTGCCCCAGGTGAAGACCAGAGTTATTAGGTCCGGCTGGATGAGTGTTAGTGAACAGTGTAACCATATCCTGATGCTACCCAGGTGGGTACCAGAGACACCAGGTCCTGATTGAGGCCAGATGTAACCGGAGACATGAGGTCCAGGTGAGGTCCCGATGGGAACCACAGTCACCAGGTCAGGTGAGCCCATGCTTAGGATCAGAGTCACCAGGAACAGGTGAGGCCAAGCTGGAGCCAGAGTCACCTGGTTCTGAAGAGGCCAAAGTCAGGACCAGAGTTACCAGGATCAGGTCAGTCCCAGTGGGTAATACAGTAACCATGTCCCAATGATGCCCAGGTAGAATCAGAGTCACCAGGTCCAGCGAGGCGCAGGTGGGTAGAGTATTCACTAGGTCCAGGTGAGGCCCAGATGAGGACCAGAGTCACCAGGTCTAGTTGACGCCTAGAGGGGTACCAGATTCACCTGGTCTAGGGGACATCCAGATGGGGACCAGAGTCACCATGTCAGGGTGAGGCCCAGAGGGCATCCAGAGTCATCATGTCCAGGTGAAGTTCAGGTGTGGAACAGAGTATCCAGGTCATAATGGTTCACAGGTGAGGACCAGAGTCACCAGATCTGGGTGAGGCCCAGTTAGGAGCAGAGTCACAAGTTCCAGGTGAGGCCAAGAAGGAGTCCACAGCAATCAGGTCAAGGTGGGGATCAGGGCAGCCCGGTGGCGCAGCGGTTTGGTGCCGCCTGCAGCCAGGGCGTGATCCTGGAGACACGGGATCGAGTCCCACGTCGGGTTCCCTGCATGGAGCCTGCTTCTCTCTCTGCCTATCTCTCTCTCTCCGAATGAAAAAATAAATAAAATCTTTAAAAAAAAAAAAGGTGGGATCAAAGTCACCAGGAATGGGTGAGGCCCAGATGGGGACCAGATTCACCAGGTCCAGGTGATTCCCATTTGGTGACAAGGGTTACCATTTCCGTGTGAGGACCAGGTAAGGAACAGATTCACCAGGTCCAAGTGAGGCCCACGTGAGACCTGTGTCACCAGGTATGGGTGAGGCCCAGGTGGCAAGCCCACTCACCAGGTCTAGGTGAGGCCAACCTGCAGGCCATGCAGAGGAACCGTGTCCCGATGATGCCCAGGTAGGGACCAGAGGTACGAGGTCCAGGTGACGCCAACCTGCAGGCCATTCAGAGGAACCGTGTCCCGATGATGCCCAGGTAGGGACCAGAGTTACTAGGTCAAGAAGAGGCCAACCTGCAGACCATTATGTGGAACCAGGTCGCGATGTTGCCCACGTAGGGACCAGAGTCACCAGGTCCAAATGAGGCCCAGATGGAGCATATTTACTAGGTACAGGTGAGGCCCAGTTGAGGACCAGAGTCACCAGATCTGGTTGAGGCCCAGAGGGGTACCAGATTCACCTGGTCTAGGTGACATCCAGATGGGGACCAGAGTAACCATGTCAGGGTGAGGCCCAGAGGGGATCCAGAGTCATCATGTCCAGGTGAGGCTCAGGTGTGGAACAGAGTATCCAGGTCATAATGGTCCACCCGTGAGGACCAGAGTCACCAGATCTGGGAGAGGCCCAGTTAGGATCAGAGTTACCAATTCCAGGTGAGGCCAAGAAGGTGTCCACAGCAATCAGGTCCAGGTGGGGAACAAAGTCACCAGGACTAGGTGATACCCAGGTGGTGACCACATTTACCAGTTCCGGGTAGAACTAGCTAAGGACCACATTCACCAGGTCCAAGTGAGGCCCACGTGGGGACCTGTGTCACCAGGCATGGGTAAGACCCACGTGGGAACCCCACTCACCAGGTCAAGATGAGGCCAACATGCAGGCCATGCAGAGGAGGCATGTCCCGATGATGTCCAGGTAGGGACCAGAGTTACCAGATCCAGGTGAGACCCAGGTGGGGAACACAGGAACTAGGTCCAGATTGAGGTCTAGGTGGGGGGACCAGAGTCATCAGGACCAGTTGAGGCCAAAGTGCGGAGAAAACTTATCATGTCCAGGTGAGGCCCAGGTGGGGAACAGAGTAACCATGTCCCATTGATGCCAGGTTGGATAAGAGTCACAAGGTCCAGACGAGGCCTAAGTGAGGAGTAGATTCACCAGATCCTGTTGAGCCCAGGTGAGGACCTGTGTCCCCAGCTCCGGGTGAGTCCCAGAGGGGGACCAGAGTCACCCGGTTCTGGTGATATCCAGGTGGGGACCAGAGTCACCAGGTCAGGGTGAGGCCCAGAGGGGGACGAGATCACTAGGTCCAGGTGAGGCCCCAATGTGGCCCTGAGATACCAGGTCCCATGATACCAATTTGAGGACCTGAGTCACCAGGTCCAGGTGAGGTCCCTGTGGGAACAAGTGTCCTCATCCAGATGAGGTCCAGGTGGGACCACAGTCACCAGGTCCAGGTGAGGCCCAGGTATATAAGAGAGTATACATGTCCCAATGATGGCCAGGTAAGGACCAGAGTCAACAGGTCCAGGAGAGGCCCAAATATGGATCAGAGTCATTGTGTTCCAGGTGAGGCCAGATGGAGACCACAGTAACCAGGTCCAGGAGAGACCCATATGGGAACCAGAGCCACCAGATCCAGGTGAGTTCCAGGTGGGACCACAGTCACAAGGTCCAGGTGAGGCGCAGGTGGCAACAGGATTCACCAAGTGCAGGTGAGGCCCAGGTGGCGACCAATCACCAGATCCAGGTGCGGATCAGCTAAGGACCAGATTCACCAGGCCCATGTGAAGCTCAAGGGGTGACCAGAGAAACCAGGTAACGGTGAGTCCCAGAGGTAGAATCAGAGTAACCAGTTTAGTTAGAGGCACAGAATTGGACCAGAGGTCCCTGGTCAAAGTGAGGCCCAGGTGTCGAATAGAGTATCCAGGTCCCAATGATGCCTGGGAGAGGACCAGAGTCTCTAGGGCCCTGAAGGCCCAGATGGGGAACAGAATCACTAGGTCCTAGTGAGGCATAGAATAAGACCACAGTCAGCAGTATCAGGTGAGCCCCTTGAGGGAACCAGAGCCACTCTACCCAGCTGAGTCCAAGGTCCATGTGAGGCCCACGTGAGGACCAGATTCATCAGGTCGAATTGAGGCATAGCTGGGGACAAGAGTCACCAGGTCTGGGTGCGGCCTAGGTGGGGCAAGATTCAGCAGTTCTCAGTTAGGTCAAAGAGGGAACGAGAGACACCAGGTCCAGGGGAGGCCAAACTGAGGACCAGAGTCACCAAATCCAGGGGAGAACCATGTTGTAAAGAGAGTCACCAGGTCCAGGAGAGGTCCAGGAGGGGACCAGAGTCACCAGATCCAGGTGAAGTCCAGGTGGGGACCCGAGTAACCAGCTCCAGGTGAAGCCCAGGTGGGAACCAGAGTCACTAGGTCCAGATGAGGCCCAGGTGAGGACCAGAGTTACCAGGTACACGTGAGGCCCCGGTGGGGATCAGAGGCAACAGGTCCATGTGAGTCCCGCCTGGGGACCATGGTCAACAGTTCTACTTGAGGCCCAGGTGTGGAACACAGTAAGCAGGTCCTGGTGAGACCCCGGTGGTGACAAGAGTCACCACGTCCAGGTGAGGCCCAGGTGGGGACCAGGAACACCAGGTACAGGGGAGGCCCTTGAAAGAATCAGAGTCAACAGCTCGAGGTCAGGCGCAGGTGGCAACCAGGGTCAGCAGGTCCAAGTGAGGCCAAAGTGGGGTTCACAGTCACTAGGGCACGATGAGACCCAGAGGGGGACCAGAGTCACCTGGTCCAGGTGAGGTCCAGTTGTGGAACACAGTCACCGTGTCCCAATTTTGCCCAGTTGAGGATCATGTTCAACAGAGCCTGGTGTGCCCATATGGGGACCGGAGTCCCCAAATCCAGGTGAAGCCCAGGTGGGGACCACAGTCACCAGATCCAGGGTAGTCTTGGTTGCAGACCAGAATCACCAGGTCCATGTGAGGTGCAGGTGGCAACCACACTCACCAGGTCCCGGTGAGGCCCTGGTGGGGACCCGAGCCACGAGGTACATGAGAAGCTAGAAACACTGCAGCCACCAGGTCCACATGATGTCCATGTGGGAACGCGAATCACCAGTTACAGGTGAGGACCAGGTGGGGATCCGACCCACCATGCCCAGGTGAGACCCAGGTGAAGACCAGAGTTAATCTGTCCGGCTGGGTCACTGTTAGTGAACAGTGTAACCATATCCTGATGCTACCCAGGTGGGTACCAGAGACACCATATCCTGGTGAGGCCCAGGTGGGCCCAGAGACATGAGGTCCAGGTAAGGTCCCGATGGGAACCACAGTCACCAGGTCAGGTGAGGCCATGCTTAGGATCAGAGTCACCAGTTACAGGTGAGGCCCAGGTGGAGCCAGAGTCACCTGGTACAGAAGAGGCCAAAGTCAAGACCAGAGTCACCACGATCAGGTCAGTCCCAGTGGGGAATAGAGTAACCATTTCAGGATGATGCCCAGGAAGAACCAGAGTCACCAGGTCCAGATTGGCGCAGGTGGGGAGCATATTCACTAGGTCCCTGTGAGGCCAATTGAGGACGAGAGTAACCAGGTCTAGTTGTGTCCTAGAGGGGTACCAGATTCACCTGGTCTAGGTGACATCCAAATGGAGACCAGAGTCACCATTTCAGGGTGAGGCCCAGAGAGGTTCCAGAGTCATCAAGTCCAGGTGAGGCTCAGGTGTGGAACAGAGTATCCAGGTCTTAATGATCCACAGTTGAGGACCAGAGTCACCAGATCTGGGTGAGGCCCAGTTAGGAACAGAGTCACCAGTTCCAGGTGAGGCCAAGAATATGTCCACAGCAATCAGGTCCAGGTGGGGAACAAAGTCACCAGGACTGGGTGAGGCCCAGATTGGGAACAGATTCACAAGGTCCAGGTGATTCCCAGGTGATGACCAGAGTTACCAGTTCCGGATGAGGACCAGGTAAGGACCAGATTCACCAGGTCCATGTGAGGCCCACGTGGGGACCTGTGTCACCAGGTATGGGTGAGGCCCAGGTAGCAAACCCACTCACCAGGTCAAGGTGAGTCCAACCTGCAGGCAATGCAGAGGAATCGTGTAACGAAGATGCCCGTATAGGGAACAGATTTACCAGGTCCAGGTGAGGCCAACCTGCAGGCCATGCAGTGGAACCATGTCCCGATGATGCCCAGGTAGGGACCAGAGTAACCAGTTCCAAATGAGGCCCAGATGGAGCATATTCACTAGGCCCATGTGAGGCCCAGTTGAGGACCAGAGTCACCAGAACTGGTTGAGGCCTAGAGAGGTACCAGAATCACCTGATCCAGGTGACATCCAGATGGGGACCAGAGTCCCTGATAGTGAACAGTGTCACCATAACCTGATGCTATATAGATGGTTACCAGAGACACCAGGTCCTGGTGAGGCCCAAGAGGGACCCGAGACATGAGGTCCAGGTGAGGTCCCGATGGGAACCGCAGTCAGCAGGTCAGGTGAAACCATGCTAAGGATCAGAGTCACCAGTTACAGGTGAGGCACAGGTTGAGCCAGAGTCACCTGGTACAGAAGAGGCCAAAGTCAGGACAAGAGTTACCAGGATCAGGTCAGTCCCAGTGGGGAATAGAGTAACCATGTCCCGATGATGCCCAGGAAGAACCAGAGTCACCAGGTCCAGATGAGGCGCAGTTGGGGAGCATATTCACTAGGTCCCGGTGAGGCCAAGTTGAGGACAAGAGTCACCAGTTCTAGTTGAGGCGTAGAGGGGTCCAGATTCACCTGGTCTAGGTGACATCCAGATGGGGACCAGAGTCATCATGTCAGCCTCACCTGGACTTGCTGACTCTGGGCCGGGTCCTGGTGAGGCCCAGGTGGGACCAGAGACATGAGGTCCAGGTGAGGTCCCGATGGGAACCACAGTCACCAGGTCAGGGGAGGCCATGCTTACGATCAGAGTCACCAGTTACAGGTGAGGCCCAGGTGGATCCAGAGTCACCTGGTACAGAATAGGCCAAAGGCAGGACTAGAGTTACCAGGATCAGTTCACTCCCAGTGGGGAATAGAGTAACCATGTCCCGATGACGCCCAGGTAGAAACAGAGTCACCAGGACCAGATGACGCGCAGGTGGGGAGCATGTTCACTAGGTCCCGGTGAGGCCCAGTTGAGGACCAGAGTCACCAGGTCAAGTTGAGGCCTAGAGGGGTACCAGATTCACCTGGTCTAGGTGACATCCAGATCGGGACCAGAGTCACCATGTCAGGGTGAGGCCCAGAGGGGATCCAGAGTCATCATGTCCAGGTGAGGCACAGGTGTGGAGCAGAGTATCCAGGTCATAATGGTCCACAGGTGAGGACCAGAGTCACCAGATCTGGGTGAGGCCCAGTTAGGTTCAGAGTCACCAATACCAGGTGAGGCCAAGAAGGAGTCCACAGCAATCAGGTCTAGGTGGGGAACAAAGTCACCAGGACTGGATGAGGCCCAGATGGGGACCAGATTCACCAGGTCCAGGTGATTCCCAGGTGGTGACCAGAGTTACAAGTTCCGGGTGAGGACAAGGTAAAGACCAGATTCACCAGGTCCAAGTGAGGCCCACGTGGGGACCTGTGTCACCAGGCATGGGTGAGGCCCAGGTGACAACCCCACTCACCAGGTCCAGGTGAGGCCAACCTGCAGGCCATGCAGAGGAACCATGTCCCGATGATGCCCAGGTAGGGACTAGAGTTACCAGGTCCAGGTGAGGCCAACCTGCAGGTCATGGAGGGGAACCATGTCCCGATGATGCCCAGGTAGGGACCAGAGTCACCAGGTCCAAATGAGGCCAACCTGCAGGCCATGCAGGGGAACCATGTCCCGATGATGCCCAGGGAGGGCCCAGAGTCATGAGGTCGTGGTGAGTCTAACCTGCATGCCATGCAGTGGAACCATATCCCTATGATGCCCAGGTAGAGACCAGAATTACCAGGTCCAGGTAAGGCCAACCTGCAATTCATGCAGTGGAACCATGTCCCGATGATGCCCAGGTGAGGAACAGAGTCACCAGGTTTGGGGGACGCGCAGAAAAGATCAGAGTCACCATTTTCAGGTGAGGCCAAAAAGAGTCCACAGCAATCAGGTCCAGGTGGGGAACAAAGTCACCAGGACTGGGTGAGTCCCAGATGATGACCAGATTCACCAGGTCCAGGTGAGGCCCAGTTGGGGACCAGAGTCCCCGGGTCTTGGAGAGGACCAGGTAAGGATCAGATTCACCAGGTCCAAGAGGCCCAGGTGCATAAGTAACACCAGGTATGGGTGAGGCCCAGGTAGCAACCCCACTCACCAGGTCCAGGTGAGGCCAACCTGCAAGCCAGAGTCAACAGAACCAGGTGAGGCCCTAGTGGGACCGGAGTCACCAGGTAAATGTGAGTCTACAAGAACACCACAGTCACCTGGTCCAGGTGTGTTTCATGTGGGAACGAGTGTCACCAGGTACAGGTAAGGCACTGGTGGGGACTACAGTCACCAGGTCCAGATTGAGGCCTAGGTGGGGGGACCAGAGTCATCAGGACGAGTTGAGGCCAAAGTGTGGAGCAAAGTTATCATGTCCAAACGAGGCCCAGGTGGGGAACAGAGTAACCATGTCCCATTGATGACAGGTGGGAAAAGAGTCACAATGTCCAGACGAGGCCTAAGTGAGGAGTAGATACACCAGGTCCTGTTGAGGCCCAGTTGAGGACCAGTGTCCCCAGCTCCGGGTGAGTCCCAGAGGTGGAACAGAGTCATCCGGTTCTGGTGATATCCAGGTGGGAACCAGAGTCACCACGTCAGGGTGAGGCCCAGAGAGGGACGAGAATCACTAGGTCCAGGTGAGGCCCCGATGTGGAACTGAGAAACCAGGTCCCATGATGCCCATATGAGGACCTGAGTCACCAGGTCCAGGTGAGTTCACTTGGAAGCCAGTCACCTCGTCCTGGTGAGGCCTAGGTGGGACCACAGTCACCAGATCCAAGAGAGGCCTAGGTATATAAGAGAGTATCCAGGTCCCAATGATGCCCAGGTAAGGACCAGAGTCAACAGGTCCAGGAGAGGTCCAAATATGTATCAGAGTCATTGTGTTCCAGGTGAGGCCAGATGGAGACCACAGGAACCTGGTCCAGGAGAGACCCATATGGGAACCAGAGCCACCAGGGCCAGGTGAGGTCTAGGTGGGACCACAGTCACATGGTCCAGGTGAGGCGCAGGTGGCAACAGGATTCACCAAGTCCAGGTGAGGCCCAGCTGGCGACCAGTCACCAGATCCAGGTGAGGACCAGCTAAGGACCAGATTCACCAGGCCCAAGTGCAGCCCAGGGGGTGACCAGAGTCACCAGGTAAGGGTGAGGCCTAGAGGGGGAACCAGAGAAACCAGTTTAGTTAGAGGCACAGAATGGGACCATAGGTCCATGGTCAAAGTGAGGCCCAGGTGTGGAATCGAGTATCCAGGTCCCAATGATGCCTCGGTGAGGACCAGAGTCACTAGGGCCAGGGAGGCCCAGATGGGGAACAGAATCACTAGGTCCTGGTGAAGCATATAATAAGACCACAGTCAGCAGTAACAGGTGAGCCCCTTGTGGGAACCAGAGCCACTCTATCCAGCTGAGTCCCAGGTCCATGTGAGGCCCACGTGAGGACCAGATTCATCAGGTCGAATTGAGGCATAGCTGGGGACAAGAGTCACCAGGTCTGGGTGCGGCCTAGGTGGGGCAAGATTCAGCAGTTCTGAGTTAGGTCAAAGTGGGGACGTGAGACACCAGGTCCATGTGAGGCCAAACTGAGGACCAGAGTCACCAGATCCACATGAGTTCCATGTTTGAAAGAGAGTCACCAGGTCCAGGAGAGGTCCAGCTGGGGACCAGAGTCACCAGATCCAGGTAAATTTCAGGTGGGGACCAGAGTCACCAGATCCAGGTGAAGTCCAGGTGGGGACCAGAGTCTCTAGTTGCAGATGAGGCCCAGGTGAGGACCAGAGTTACCAGGTACACGTGAGGCCCCGGTGGGGATCAGAGGCAACAGATCCATGTTAGGCGGTCTTGGGGACCATGGTCAACAGTTGTATTTGAGGCCCAAGTGTGGAACACAGTAAGCAGGTCCAGGTGAGTCCCCGGTGGTGACAAGAGTCACCAGGTCCAGGTGAGGCCCGGTGGGGACCAGGATCACCAGGTACAGGGGAGGCCCTTGAAAGAACCAGAGTCAACAGTTCGAGGTCAGGCTCAGGTGGCAACCAGGGTCAGCAGGTCCAAGTCAGGCCAAAGTGGGTTTCACAGTCACTAGGGCACGGTGAGACCTAGAGCGGAAGCAGAGTCACGTGGTCCAGGTGAGTTCCAGTTGTGGAACACAGTCACCGCGTCCCAATTTTGCCCAGTTGTGGACCATGGTCAACAGGGCCATGTGAGCCCCAGATGGGGACCGGAGTCCCCAAATCCAGGTGAAGCCCAGGTGGGGACCACAGTAACTAGATCCAGAGTAGTCTCAGGTGCAGACCAGAATCACCAGGTGCAGGTGAGATGCAGGTGGCAACCACACTGACCTGGTCCCGGTGAGGGCCTGGTGGGGACCAGAGTCACGAGTTACATGAGAAGCTAGAAACACTGAAACCACCAGGTGCACATGATGTCCTTGTGGAAACGAGAATCACCAGTTACAGGTGAGGACCATTGGGGATCTGAGTCACCATGTCCAGGGGAGACCAAGGTGGGAACCAGTGTCACCATGTCCAGGTGTGGCCCAGGTGAAGACCAGAGTTAACAGGTCCGGCTGGGTCACTCTTAGTGAACAGTGTAACCATATCCTGATGCTACCCAGGTGGGTACCAGAGACTCCAGGCCCTGGTGAGTCCCAGGTGGGACCAGAGACATGAGGTCCAGGTGAGGTCCCGATGGGAACCACAGTCACCAGGTCAGGTGAGGGCATGCTTAGAATCAGAGTCACCAGTTACAGGTGAGGCCCAGTTAGAGCCAGAATCACCTGGTACAGAGAGGCCAAAGTCAGGACCAGAGTTACCAGGATCAGGTCAGTCCCAGTGGGGAATAGAGTAACCATGTCCCGATGATGCCCACGTAGAACCAGAGTCACCATGTCCAGATGAGGCGCAGGTGGGGAGCATATTCACTAGGTCCCGGTGAGGCCCAGTTAAGGACTAGAGTCACCAGGTTTGGTTGAGGCCTAGAGGGGTACCAGATTCACCTGGTCTAGGTGACATCCAGATGGGGACCAGAATCACCATGACAGGGGGAGGCCCAGAGTGGATCCAGAGTCATCATGTCCAGGTGAGGCTCAGGTGTGGAAAGAGTATCCAGGTCATAATGATCCACAGGTGAGGACCAGAGTCACCAGATCTGGGTGAGGCCCAGTTAGGATCAGAGTCACCAGTTCCAGGTGAGGCCAAGAACTAGTCCACAGCAATCAGGTCCAGATGGGGAACAAAGTCACCAGGACTGAGTGAGGCCCAGATGGGGACCAGATTCACCAGGCCCAGGTGATTCCCAGGTGGTGACCAGGTTACGTGTTAGGGGTGAGGACCAGGTAAGGACCAGATTCACCAGGTCCAAGTGAGGCCCACTTGGCGACCTGTGTCACTAGGTATGGGTGAGGCCCAGGTGGCAACCCCACTCACCATGTCCAGGTGAGGCCAACCTGCAGGCCATGCAGAGGCACCATATCCCGATGATGCCCAGGTAGGGACGAGAGATACCAGGTCCAGCTGAGGCCAACCTGCAGGCCATGCAGTGGAACCATGTCCCGATGATGCCCAGGAAGGGACCAGAGTCACCAGGCCCAAATGAGGCCCAGATGGAGCATATTCACTAGGTCCAGGTGAGGCCCAGTTGAGGACCAGAGTCACCAGATCTGGTTGAGGCCTAGAGGGGTACCAGAATCACCTGGTCCAGGTGACATCCAGATGGAGACCAGAGTCACCAGATCAGGGTGAGGCCCAGAGAGGTTCCAGAGTCATCATGTCCAGGTGAGGCTCAGGTATGGAACAGAGTCACCAGGTACCAAAGATGCCCAGGTGAGGACCAGAGTCACCAGGTCTCGGTGAAGCGCAGATAGGATCAGAGTCACCAGTTCCAGGTGAGGGCAAGAAAGAGTCCACAGCAATCAGGTCCAGGGTCGGAACAAAGTCACCAGGAATGGGTGAGGCCCAGATGGGGACCAGATTCACCAGGTCCAGGTGAGGCCCAGGTGGTGACCAGAGTCTCCGGTTCTGGGAGAGGACCAGGTAAGTAACAGGTTCACTGGGTCCAAGAGGCCCACGTGGAGACCTGAGTCACCAGGTATGGGTGAGGCCCAGGTGGCAACCCCACTCACCAGGTCCAGGTGAGGCCACCTGCAGGCTAGAGTCACCAGATCCAGGTGAGGCCCTAGTGGGGACCGGAGTCACCAGGTAATTGTGAGTCTACAAGAACACCACAGGCCCCAGGTCCAGGTGTGGTTCATGTGGGAACGAGAGTCACTAGGTCCAGGTGAGCCCCAGGTGGGGACCAGTCACCAGTTCCAGATTGAGGCCTAGGTGGGGGACCAGAGTCATCAGGACCAGCTGAGGCCAAACTGCGGAGCAAATTTATCATGTCCAGGTGAGGCCCAGGTGAGGAACAGAGTAACCATGTCCCATTGATGCCAGTTGGGAAAAGAGTCACAAGGTCCAGACGAGGCCTATGTGAGGAGTAGATTCACCAGGTCCTGTTGAGGCCCAGTTGTGGACCGGTGTCCCCAGCTCCGGGTGAGTCCCAGAGGGGGACCAGAGTCACCCGGTTCTAGTGATAACCAGGTGAGTACCAGAGTCACCACGTCAGGGTGAGGCCCAGAGGGAGACGAGAATCACTAGGTTTAAGTGAGGCCCCGATTTGGAACTGTGAAACCAGGTCCCATGATGCCCATATGAGGACCTGAGTCACCAGGTCCAGGTGATGTCCCTGTGAGAACCAGTCACCCGGTTCAGGTGAGGCCCAGGTGGGACCACAGTCACCAGGTCCAGGTGAGGCCCAGGTGGGGAACAGAGTAACCATGTCCCATTGATTCCAGGTGGGAAAAGAGTCACAAGGTCCATACGAGGCCTAAGTGAGGAGTAGATTCACCAGGTCCTGTTGAGGCCCAATTGAGGACCAGTGTCCCCAGCTCTGGGAGAGTCCCAGAGGGGGAGCAGAGTCACCCGGTTCTGGTGATATCCAGGGGTGACCAGAGTCACCACGTCACGGTGAGGCCCTAGGGGACGAGAATCACTAGGTCCAGGTGAGGCCCCGATGTGGAACTCAGAAACCAGGTCGATAGATGCCCATATGAGGACCTGAGTCACCAGGTCCAGTTGAGGTCCCTGTGGGAACCAGTCACCTCGTCCAGGTGAGGCCCAGGTGGGACCAGAGTCACCAGGTCCAGGTGAGGCCCAGGTATATAAGAGAGTATCCAGGTCCCAGTGATGCCCAGGTAAGGACCAGCGTCATCAGGTCTAGGAGAGGCCCAAATATGTATCAGAGTCATTGTGTTCCAGGTGAGGCCAGATGGAGACAACACGGACCAGATACAGGAGAGCCCCATATGGGAACCAGAGCAACCAGATCCAGGTGAGGTCCAGGTGGGACCACAGTCACAAGGTCCAGGTGAGGCGCACGTGGCAACAGGATTCACCAAGTCCAGGTGAGACCCAGGTGACGACCAGTCACCAGATCCAGGTGCGGACCAGCTCAGGACCAGATTCACCAGGCCCAATTGAAGCCCAAGGGGTGACCTGAGTCACCAGGTAAGGGTGAGTCCCAGAGGGGGAACCAGAGTATCCAGTATAGTTTGAGGCCCAGAATGGGACCAGAGGTCCCTGGTCAAAGTGAGGCCCAGGTGTGGCATAGAGTATCCAGGTCCCAATGATGCCTGAGTGAGGACCAGAGTCACTATGGCCATGCAGGCCCAGATGGAGAACAGAATCACTAGGTCCTGGTGAGGCATAGAATAAGACCACAGTCACCAGTATCAGGTGAGCCCCTGAGGGAACCAGAGCCACTCTATCCAGCTGAGTCCCAGGTCCATGTGAGGCGCACGTGAGGACCAGATTCATCAGGTCGAATTGAGGCATAGCTAGGGACAAGAGTCACCAGGTCTGGGTGCGGCCTAGGTGGTGCAAAATTCAGCAGTTCTGAGTTAGGTCAAAGTGGGGACGAGAGACACCAGGTCCACGTGAGGCCAAACTGAGTACCAGAGTCACCAGATCCAGGTGAGTTCCATGTTGGAAAGAGAGTCACCATGTGCAGGAGAGGTCCAGAAGGGGACCAGAGTCACCAGATCCAGGAGAAGTCCAGGTGGGGACCAGAGTCACCAGATCCAGGTGAAGCCGAGGTTGGCAGAGATTCACTAGGTCCAGATGAGGCCCAGGTGAGGACCAGAGTTACCAGGTAGACGTGATTCCCCGGCGGGGATCAGAGGCAACAGGTCCATGTGAGGCCAGCTTGGGGTCCATGGTCAACAGGTCTACTTGAGGCCCCGGTGTGGAACACAGTAACCAGGTCCAGGTGAGTCCCCGGTGGTGACAAGAGTCACCACGTCCAGGTGAGGCGCAAGTGGGGACCAAGATCACCAGGTACAGGGGAGGCCCTTGAAAGAACCAGAGTAAACAGTTCGAGGTCAGGCGCAGGTGGCAACCAGGGTAAGCAGGTCCAAGTCAGGCCAAAGTGGGGTTCACAGTCACTAGGGCACTTGAGACCCAGAGGGGGACCAGAGTCACCTGGTCAGGTGAGGTCCAGTTGTGGAACACAGTCTCTGGGTCCCAATTTTGCCCAGTTGAGGACCTGGTTCAACAGGGCCAGGTGAGGCCCAGATGGGGACTGGAGTTCCCAAATCCAGGTGAAGCCAAGGTGGGGACCACAGTCACTAGCTCCAGGTTTGTCTCAGGTGCAGACCAGAATCACCAGGTCCAGGTGAGGTGCAGGTGGCAACCACACTCACCAGGTCCCGGTGAGGCCCTGGTGGGGACCAGAGTCACGAGGTACATGAGAAGCTAGAAACACTGCAGCCACCAGGTCCACATGATGTCCATGTGGGAACGAGAATCACCAGTTACAGCTGAGGCCCAGGTGGGGATCCCACTCACCATGTCCAGGTGAGATCCAGGTGGGAACCAGTGTCACCATGTCCAGGAGTGGCCCAGGTGAAGACCAGAGTTGATAGGTCCGTGTGGGTCACTGTTAGTGTACAGTGTAACCATATCCTGATGCTACCCAGGTGGGTACCAGAGACACCAGGTCCTGGTGAGTCCCAGTTGGGACCAGACACATGAGGTCCAGGTGAGGTCCCGATGGAAACCACAGTCACCAGGTCAGGTGAGGCCATGCTTAGGATCAGAGTCACCAGTTACAGGTCTGGCCCAGGTGGAGCCAGAGTCACTTGGTACAGAAGAGGCCAAAGTCCGGACCAGAGTTACCAGGATCAGGTCAGTCCCAGTGTGGAACAGAGTAACCATGTCCCGATGATGCCCAGGTAGAACCAGAGTTACCAGGTCCAGATGAGGTGCAGGTGGGTCATATTCACTAGGTCCCGGTTAGGCCAAGTTGAGGACCAAGTCACCAGGTCTAGTTGAGGCTTGGAGGGGTACCAGATTCACCTGGTCTAGGTGACATCCAGATGGGGACCAGAGTCACCATGTCAGGCTGAGACCCAGAGGGGATCCAGAGTCATCATGTCCAGGTGAGGCTCATGTGTGGAACAGAGTATCCAGGTCATAATGGTCCACAGGTGAGGACCAGAGTCACCAGATCTGGGTGAGGCCCAGTTAGGATCAGAGTCACTAGTTCCAGGTGAGGGCCAAGAAGGAGTACACAGCCATCAGGTCCAGGTGGGAACAAAGTCACCTGGACTGGTTGCGGTCCAATGGGGACCAGAATCACAATTGAGGCCTAGAGGGGTACCAGAAACACCCGGTCCAGGTGACATCGAGATGGGGACCAGAGTCACCATGTCAGGGTGAGGCCCAGAAAGGTTCCAGAGTCATCATGTCCAGGTGAGGCTCAGGTGTGAAACAGAGTCACCAGGTACCAATGATGCCCAGGTGAGGAACAGAGTCACCAGGTCTGGGTGACCCGCAGATAGGATAAGAGTCACCAGTTCCAGGTGAGGCCAAGAAAGAGTCCACAGCAATCAGGTCCAGGTGGGGTACAAAGTCCCGAGGACTGGGTGAGGCCCAGATGGGGACCAGATTCACAAGGTCCAGGCGATTCCCAGGTGGTGAACAGAGTTACGAGTTCCGGGTGAGGACCAGGTAAGGACCAGATTCATCAGGTCCAAGTGAGGCCCACGTGGGGCCCTGTGTCACCAGGCATGTGTGAGGCCCAAGTGACAACCCCTCTCACCAGGTCCAGGTGAGACCAACCTGCAGGCCATGCAGAGGAACCATGTCGCAATGATGCCGAGGTAGGGACTAGAGTTCTCAGGTCCAGGTGAGGCCAACCTGCAGGCCATGCAGTGGAATATGTCCTGATGATGCCCAGGTAGGAACCAGATTTACCAGGTCCAGGTGAGGCCAACCTGCAGACCATGCAATAGAACCATGTCCCGATGATGCCCAGGTAGGGATCAGAGTCACCAGGTCCAAATGAGGCCCAGATGGAGCATATTCACTAGGTGCAGGAGAGGCCCAGTTGAGTATCACAGTCACCAGATCTGGTTGAGTCCTAGAGGGGTACCAGAATCACCTGGACCAGGTGACAATCAGATGGGGACCAGAGTCACCAGGTCAGTGTGAGGCCCAGAGAGGTTCCAGAGTCATCATGTCCAGGTGAGGCTCAGTTGTGGAACAGAGTCACCAGGTAGCAATGATGCACAGGTGAGGACCAGAGTCACCAGATCTGGGTGACGTGCAGATACGATCAGAGTCACCAGTTCCAGGTGAGGCCAAGAAGGAGACCACAACAATCAGGTCCAGGTGGCGAACAAAGTCACCAGGAATGGGTGAGGCCCAGATGGGGACCAGATTCACCAGGTCCAGGTGAGGCCCAGGTGGTGAGCAGAGTCCCCGGGTCTGGGAGAGGATCAGGTAAGGACCAGATTAACATGTCAAAGATGCCCACGTGGGGACGTGAGTCACCAGGTTTGGGTGAGGCCCAGGTGGCAACCCCACTCACCAGGTCCAAGTGAGGCCAACCTGCAGGCCAGAGTCACCAGATCCAGATGAGGCCCTACTGGGGACTGGAATCACCAGGTAAATGTGAGTCTACAAGTACACCACAGTCACCAGGTCTAGGTGTGGTTCATGTGGGAACGAGAGTCACCAGGTCCAGGTGAGACCCAGGTGGAGACGACAGTCTCCAGGTCCAGATTGAGGCCTCGGTTGGGTGACCAGGGTCATCAGGAACAGTTGAGGCCAAAGTGCGGAGCAAAGTTATCATTTCCGTGTGAGGCCCAGGTGCGGAACAGAGTAACCATGTCCCATTGTTGCCAGGTGGGAAAAGAGACACAAGGTCCAGACGAGGCCTAAGTGAGGAGTAGATTCACCGGTCCTGTTGAGGCCGAGTTGAGGATCAGTGTCCCCAGCTCCAGGTGAGTCCCAGAGGGGGACCACTGTCTCCCGGTTCTGGTGATATCCAGGTGGGGACCTGAGTCACCACGTCAGGGTGAGGCCCACAGGGGACGAGAATCACTAGGTCTAGATGAGGACCCGATGTGGAACTGAGAAACCAGGTCCCATGATGCCCATATGAGGACCTGAGTAACCAGGTCCAGGTGAGGTCCCTTTGGGAACCAGTCACCTCGTCCAGGTGAGGCCCAGGTGGGACCACAGTCACAATGTCCAGGTGAGGCCCAGGTATATAAGAGAGTATCCAGGTCCCAATGTTGCCCAGGTAAGGAGCAGAGTCAACAGGTCCAGGAGAGGCCCAAATATGAATCAGAGTCATTGTGTTCCAGGTGAGGCCAGATGGAGACCACAGGAACCAGGTCCAGGAGAGGCCCAAATGGCAACCAGAGCCACCAAATCCAGGTGAGGTCCAGGTGGGACCACAGTCACAAGGTCCAGGTGAGGCGCTGGTGGCAACAGGATTCACCAAGTCCAGGTGAGAACCAGGTGGGGACCAGTCACCAGATCCAGGTGCGGACCTGCTAAGGACCAGATTCACCAGGCCAAAGTGAAGCCCAAGGGGTGACCAGAGTCACCAGGTAAGGTGAGGCCCAGAGGGGAACCAGAGTAACCAGTTTAGTTTGAGGCCCAGAATGGGACCAGAGGTCCATGGTCAAAGTGAGACCCAGGTGTGGAATAGAGTATCCAGTTCCCTATGATGCCTGGGTGAAGACCAGAGTCACTAGGGCCATGCAGGCCCAGAAGGGGAACAGAATCTCTAGGTCCTTGTGAGGCATAGAATAAGAACACAGTCACCAGTATCAGGTGAGCCCCTTGTGGGAACCAGAGCCACTCTATCCAGTTGAGTCCCAGGTCCATGTGAGGCCCACGTGAGGAACAGAATCATGAGCTCGAATTGAGGCATAGCTGGGGACAAGAGTCACCAGGTCTGCGTGCGGCATAGGTGGGGGCAAATTCAGCAGTTCTGAGTTAAGTCAAAGTGGCGACGAGCGACACCAGGTCCAGGTGAGGCCAAACTGAGGACCAGAGTCACCAGATCCAGGTGAGGTCCATGTTGGAAAGAGAGACACCAGGTCCAGGAGAGGTCCAGGTGGGGACCAGTGTCCCTCAGATCCAGGTGAAGTCCAGGTGGGGACCAGAGTCTCCAGATCCAGGTGAAGCCCAGGTGGGGACCAGAGTCACTAGGTCCAGATGAGGCCCAGTGATGATCAGAGTTACCAGGTACAAGTGAAGCCCCGGCGGGGACCAGAGCCAAAAGGTACACGTGAGGCCGGCTTGGGGACCATGGTCAACAGGTCTACCTGAGGCCCAGGTGTGGAACACTGTAAGCCTGTCTAGGTGAGTCCCCAGTGGTGACAAGAGTCACCACATCCAGTTGAGGCCCAATTGGGGACCAGGATCACCAGGTACAGGGGAGGCCTTTGAAAGAACCTGAGTCAACAGTTCGAGGTCAGGCGCAGGTGGCAACCAGGGTCAGCAGGTCCAAGTCAGTCCAAAGTTGGGTTCACAGTCACTAGGGCATGGTGAGACCCAGAGGGAGACCAGAGTCACCTGGTCCAGGTGAGGTCCAGTTGTGGAACAAAGTCACCGGGTCCCAATTTTGTCCAGTCGAAGACCATGGACAACAGGGCCAGGGGAGGACCGGATGGGGATCGGAGTCCCCAAATCCAGGTGAGGCAAGGTGGGGACCACAGTCACAAGATCCAGGGTAGTCTCAGGTGCAGACCAGAATCACCAGGTCCTGGTGAGGTGCAGGAGGCAACCACACTCACCAGGTCCCGGAGAGGCCCAGGTGCGGACCAGATTCTCGAGGTACATGAGAAGCTAGAAACACTGCAGCCACCAGTTCCACGTGATGTCCATGTGGGAACGAGAATCACCAGTTACAGGTGAGGACCAGGTGTTGATCTGACTCACCATGTCCAGGTGAGACCCTGGTGGGACCAGTGTCACCATGTCCAGGTGTGGACCCGGTGAAGACCAGAGTTAACAGGACTGGCTGGGTCACTGTTAGTGAACAGTGTAACCATATCCTGATGCTACTCAGGTGGGTACCAGATACAAGATCCTGGTGAGGCCCAGGTGGGACCAGAGACATGAGGTCCAGGTGAGGTACCGATGGAAACCACAGTCACCAGGTCAGGTGAGGCGGTGCTTCGGATCAGAGTCACCACTTACAGGTGCGGTCCAGGTGGAGCCAGAGTCAAATGGTACAGAGAGGTCAAAGTCAGGACCAGAGTTACCACGATCAGGTCAGTCCCACTGGGGAATAGAGTAACCACGTCCCGATGATGCCCAGGTATAACCAGAGTTACCAGGTCCAGGTGCGGCCAGCCTGAAGGCCATGCAGTGGAACCATGTCCCGATGATGCCCAGTTAGGGACCAGAGTCACCAGGTACAAATGAGGCCCAGATGGAGCATATTCACTAGGTCCAGGTGAGGCCTAGTTGAGGACCAGAGTCACCATACCTTGTTGAGGCCTAGAGGGGTACCAGAATCACCTGGTCCAGAGCCATCCAGATGGGTCCTGAGTCACCAGGTCAGGGTGAGGCCCAGAGAGGTTCCAGAGTCATCATGTCCAAGTGAGGCTCAGGTGTGGAACAGAGTATAGAGGTCATAATGGTCCACAGGTGAGGACCAGAGTCACCAGATCTGGGTGAGGCCCAGTTATGTTCAGAGTCACCAGTTCCAGTTGAGGCCAAGAGGCGTCCACAGAAATCAGGTCCAGGTGGGGAAGAAAGTCAACAGGACTGAGAGAGGCCCAAAGGGGGACCATATTCACCAGGTCCAGGTGATTCCCAGGTGGTGACCAGGGTTACCAGTTCCGGGTGAGTACCGGGAAAGGACCAGATTCACCAGGTCCAAGTGAGGCCCACGTGGGTACCTGTGACACCAGGTATGGGTGAGCCCCAGGTGGCAAGCCCAGTCACTAGTTCCAGGTGAGGCCAACCTGGAGGCCATGCAGAGGAACCGTGTCCCGGTGATGCCCAGGTAGGGACCAGAGTTACCAGGTCCAGCTGAGGCCAACCTGCAGGCCATGCAGTGGATCCATATCCCGATGATGCCCAGGTAGGGACCAGAGTCACTAGGTCCAGATGACGCCCAGGTGAGGACCAGACTTACCAGGTACACGTGAGGCCCCGGTGGGGATCAGAGGCAACAGGTCCATGTGAGGCCGGTTTGGGGACCATGGTCAACATGTCTACTTGAGGCCCAGGTGTGGAACACAGTAAGCAGGTCCAGGTGAGTCCCCGGTTGGGACAAGTGTCACCACGTCCAGTTGAGGAGCAGGTGGGGACAAGGATCACCAGGTACAGGGGAGGCCCTTGAAAGAACCAGAGTCAACAGTTCGAGGTCTGGCGTAGGTGGCAACCAGGGTCAGCAGGTCCAAGTCAGGCCAAAGTGGCGTTCACAGTCTCTAGGGCACGGTGACAAACCACAGGGGAACCAGAATGACCTTGTCGAGATGAGGTCCAGTTGTGGAACACAGTCACCGTGTCCCAATTTTGCCCAGTTGAGGACCATGGTCAAAAGGGCCAGGTGAGGCCCAGATGGGGACCGGAGTCCCCAAAAACAGGTGAAGCCCAGGTGGGGACCTCAGTCACCAGATCCAGGGTAGTCTCAGGTGCAGACCAGAATCACCAGGTCCAGGTGAGGTGCAGGTGGCAACCACACTCACCAGGTCCCGGTGAGGCCCTGGTGGGAACCAGAGTCACGAGGTACATGAGAAGCTAGAAACACTGCAGACACCAGGTCCACATGATGTCCATGTGGGAACGAGAATCACCAGTTACAGGTGAGGACCAGGTGTGGATCCGACACACCTTGTCCAGGTGAGACCCTGGTGGGAACCAGTGACACCCTGTCCAGGTGTGACCTAGGTGAAGACCAGAATTAATAGTTCCGCCTGGGTCACTGTTAGTGATCAGTGTAACCATATCCTGATGCTACCCTGGTGGGTACCAGAGACACCAGGTCCTGGTGAGGGTCAGGAGGGACCAGAGACATGAGGTCCAGGTGAGGTTCCATTGGGAACCACAATCACCAGGTCTGGTGAGGCCATGCTTAGGATCAGAGTCACCAGCTAGAGGCGAGGACCAGGTGGAGCCAGAGTCACCTGGGACAGAAGAGGCCAAGGTCAGGACCAGAGTTACCAGAATCAGGTCAGTCCCAGTGGGGAATAGAGTAACCATGTCCCAATGATGCCCAGGTAGAACCAGAGTCACCAGGTCCAGATGAGGCAAAGGTGGGGAGCATATTCACTAGGCCCCGGTGAGGCCCATTTGAGGACCAAAATGCCCAGGTCAAGTTGAGGCCTACAGGGTACCAGATTCACCTGGTCTAGGTGAAATCCAGATGGGGACCAGAGTCACCATGTCAGGGTGAGGCCTAGAGGGGATCCAGAGTCATCATGTCCAGGTGAGGGTCAGGTGTGGAACAGAGTATCCAGGTCATAATGGTCCACAGGTGAAGACCAGAGTCACCAGATCCGGGTGAGGCCCACATAGCATCAGACTCACCAGTACAGGTGAGGCCAGAATGAGTCCACAGCAATCAGGTCCCGGTGGGGAACAAAGTCACCAGGACTGGGTGAGGCGCAGATGGGGACCAGATTCACCAGGTCCAGGTGATTCCCAGGTGGTGACCAGAGTTACCATTTCCGGGTGAGGACCAGGTAAGGTCCAGATTACACCAGGTCCAAGTGAGGCCCACGTGGGGACCTGTGTCACCGGTATGGGTGAGGCCCAGATGGCAACCCCACTCACCAGGTCCAGGGGAGGCCAACCTTCCGGCCATGCAGAGGAACCGTGTCCCGATAATGCCCAGGTATGGACCAGAGTTACGAGTTGCAGGTGAGGCCCTAATGGGGACCGGAGTCACCAGGTAAATGTGAGTCTACCAGAACACCACAGTCACCAGGTCCACATGTGGTTCATGTGGGAACAAGTGTCACCAGGTCCAGGTGAGACCCAGGTGGGGACCACAGTCAACAGGTCCAGATTGAGGACTAGGTGGGGGACCAGAGTCATCAGGACATGTTGAGGCCAAAGTGCGGAGCAAAGTTATCATGTCCAGGTGAGGCACAGGTGGGGAACAGAGTAACCATGTCCCATTGATGCCAGGTCGGAAAAGAGTCACAAGGTCCATACGAGGACTAAGTGAGGAGTAGATTCACCAGGTCCTGTTGAGGCCCAGTTGAGGAGCAGTGTCCCCAGCTCCGGGTGAGTCCCAGAGGGGGACCAGAGTCACCCGGTTTCTGGTGATATCCAGCTGGAGGACCAGAGTCACCACGTCAGGGTGAGGCCTAGAGGGGGACGAGTATCACTAGGTCCAGGTGAGGCCCCGATGTGGAACTGAGAAACCAGGTCCCATGATGCCCATATGAGGACCTGAGTCACCAGGTCCAGGTGAGATCCCTGTGGGAATCAGGCACCTCGTCCAAGTGAGGCCCAGGTGGGACCACATTCACCAGGTCCACGTGAGGCCCAGGTATATAAGTGAGTATCCAGGTCCCAATGAGGCCAGGTAAGGACCAGAGACAACAGATCCAGGATAGGCCCAAATATGGATCAGAATCATTGTTTTCCAGGTGAGGCCAGATGTAGACCACAGGAACCAGGTCCAGGAGAGACCAATATGGGAACCAGAGCCACCAGATCCATGTGAGGTCCAGGTGGGAACACAGTCACAAGGTCCAGGTGAGGCGCAACTGGCAACAGGATTCACCAAGTCCAGGGGAGGCCCAGGTGGCGACCAGTCACCACATCCAGGTGCGGACCAGCTAAGGTCCAGATTCACCAGGCCCAAGGTAAGTCAAAGGGGTGACCAGAGTCACCAGGTAAGGGTGAGGCCCAGATCGGTAACCAGAGTAACCAGTTTAGTTTGAGGCCCAGAATGGGACCAAAGGTCACTGGTCAGAGTGAGGCCCAGGTGTGGAATAGAGTATCCAGGTCCCAATGATGCCTGGGTGAGGAACAGAGTTACTAGGGCCATGCAGGCCTAGATGGGGAACAGAATCACCAGGTCTTGGTGAGGCATAGAATAAGACCACATTCAGCAGTATCAGGTGAGCCCCTGTGGGAACCAGAGCCACTCTATCCAGCTGAGTCCCAGGTCCATGTGAGATCCACGTGAGGACCAGATTCATCAGGTCGAATTGAGCCATAGCTGGGGACAAGAGTCACCAGGTCTGGGTGCGGCCTAGGTGGGGCAAGATTCAGCAGTTCTGAGTTAGGTCAAAGTGGGGAAAAGAGTCAACAGGTCCAGGTGAGGCCAAACTGAGGACCAGAGTCACCAGGTCCTGGTGAGGTCCAGGTGGGGACCAGTGTCATCAGATCCAGTTGAAGTCCAGGTGGGGACCAGAGTCACGAGATCCAGGTGAAGTCCAGGTGGGGACCAGAGTCACTAGGTCCAGATGAGGCCCAGGGGAGGACCAGAGTTACCAGGTACACGTGAGGCCCCGGTGGGGACCAGAGGCAACAGGTTCATGTGAGGCCGGCTTGGGGACCATGGTCAACAGATCTACTTGAGTCCCAGGTGTGGAACACAGTAAGCAGGTCCAGGTGAGTGCAACCTGTAGGCCATATAGTGGAACCATGACCCGATGATGCCGAGGTAGTGACCAGAGTTACCAGGTCCAAATCAGGCCCAGATGGAGCATATTCACTAGGTCCAGTTGAGGCCCAGTTGAGGACCAGAGTCACCAGATCGGGTTGAGGCCTAGAGGAGTACCAGTATCACCTGGTCCAGGTGACATCCAGATGGGGACCAGAGTCACCAGGTCAGGGTGAGACCCAGAAAGGTTCCAGAGTCATCAGTTCCAGATGAGGCTCAGGTGTGGAACAGAGTCTCCAGGTACCAATAACTCCCAGGTGAGGACCAGAGTCACCAGATCTGGGAGTCGCGCATATAGGATCAGAGTCACCAGTTCCAGGTGAGGCCAAGAATGGGACCACAGCAATCAAGTCCAGGTGGGGAACAAGGTCACAAGGACTGGGTGAGGCCCAGATGGGGACCAGATTCACCAGGTCCAGGTGAGGCCCCGGTGTGACCACAGTCATCAGGTTCAGGTGAGGCCCAGGTATATAAGAGAGTATCCAGGTCCCAATGATGCCCAGGTGGAACCAGAGTCACCAGGTTCAGATGAGGCGCAAGAGGGGAGCATATCCACTAGGTCCCGGTGAGGCCCAGTTGACGACCACAGTCACCAGGTCTAGTTGAGGCCTAGAGGGGTACCAGATTCACCTGGTCTAGGTAACATCCACATGGGGACCAGAGTCACCATGTCAAGGTGAGGTCCAGAGGGGCTCCAGAGTAATCATGTCCAGGTGAGGCTCAGGTGTGGAACAGAGTATCCAGATCATAATGGTCCACAGGTGAGGACCAGAGTCACCAGATCTGGGGGAGGCCCAGTTAGGATCAGAGTCACCATTTCCAGGTGAGGCCAAGAAGGAGTCCACAGCAATCAGGTCCAGGTGGGGAACAAAGTCACCAGGACAGGGTGAGGCCCAGATTGGGACCAGATTCAGCAGGCCCAAGTTATTCCCAGGTGGTGACCAGAGTTACCAGTTCTGGGGAAGGACCAGGTAAGGACCAGATTCACCAGGTCCAACTGAGGCCCACGTGGGGACCTGTGTCACCAGGTATGGGTGAGGCACAATTGGCAACCCCACTCACCAGGTCCAGGTGAGGCCAACCTGCAGGCCATGCAGAGGAACCATGTCCCGATGATACCCAGGTAAGGACGACAGTTACAACATCCAGGTGAGGCCAACCTGCAGGCAATGCAGTGGAACCATGTCCCGATGATGCCCAGTTAGGGACTAGAGTCACCAGGTCAGGGAGAGGCCCAGAGAGGTTCCAGAGTCATCATGTCCAGGTGAGGCTCAGGTGAGGAACAGAGTCACCAGGTACCAATGATGCCCAGGTGAGGGCCAGAGTCACCAGATCTGGGTGACGCGCAGATAGGTTCAGAGTCACCAGTTCCAGGTGAGGCCAAGAAAGGGTCCACAGCAATCAGGTCCAGGTGGGGAACAAAGTCACCAGTACTGGGTGAGGCCTAGATGGGGACCCGATTCACCACATCAGGGTGAGGCCCAGAGTGGGACGAGAATCACTAGGTCCATGTGAGGCCCCGATGTGGAAGTGAGAAACCAGGTCCCATGATGCCCATATGAGGATCTGAGTCACCAGGTCCAGGTGAGCTCCCTGTGGGAACCAGTCACCTCGTCCAGGTGAGGCTCAGGTGGGACCACAGTCACCGGTCCAGGTGAGGCCCAGGTATATAACAGAGTATCCAGCTCCCAGTGATGCCCAAGTAAGGACCAGAGTCAACAGGTACAAGAGAGGCCCAAATATTGTTTAGAGTCATTGTGTTCCAAGTGAGGCCAGATGGAGACCACAGGAACCAGGTCCAGGAGAGCCCCATATGGGAACCAGAGCCACCAGATACAGGTGAGGTCCAGGTGGGACAACAGTCACCAGGTCCAGGTGAGGCACAGGTGGCAACAGGATTCACCAAGTCCAGGAGAGGCCCAGGTGGCAACCAGTCACCAGATCTAGGTGCGGACCAGCTAAGGACCAGATTCACCAGACCCTAGTGAAGCCCAAGGGGTGACCAGAGTCACCAGGTAAGGGTGAGGCCCACAGTGGAACCAGAGTAACCAGTTTAGTTTGAGGCCCAGAATGGGACCAGAAGTCCCTGGTCAAAGTGAGGCACAGGTGTGGAATAGAGTATCCAGGGTGAGGATCATTGGGTCCATCACCCAATGATGCCTGGGTGAGGACCAGAGGCACTAGGGCCCTGCAGGCCCAAATGGGGAACAGAATCACTACGTCCTGGTGAGGCATAGAATAAGACCACAGTCAGCAGTATCAGGTGTGCCCCTTGTGGGAACCAGAGCCACTTTATCCAGCTGAGTCCCAGGTACATGTGAGGCACACGTGAGGACCAGATTCATCAGGTCGAATTTAGGCATAGCTAGGGATAAGAGTCACCAGGTCTGGGTGCGGCCTAGGTGGGGCAAGATTCAGCAGTTCTGAGTTAGTTCAAAGTGGGGACGAGAGACACCAAGTCCGGGTGAGGCCAAACTGAGGACCAGAGTCACCAGATCCACATGAGGTCCATGTTGGAAAGGAGTCACCAGGTCCAGGAGAGGTCCTGGGGTGTACCAGAGTCACCAGATCCAGGTGAAGTCCAGGTGGGAACCAGAGTCACTAGGTCCAGATGAGGCCCAGGTGAGGACCAGAGTTACCAGGTACACGTGAGGCCCCGGGGGGGATCAGAGGCAACATGTCCATGTGAGGCTGGCTTGGGGACCATGGTCAACAGGTCTACTTGAGGCCCAGGTGTGGAACACAGTAAGCAGGTCCCGGTGAGGGCCCGGTGGTGACAAGAGTCACCACGTCCAGGTGAGTCCCAGGTGGGGACCAGGATCAACAGGTCCAGGGGAGGCCCTTGAAAGAACCAGAGTCAACAGTTCGAGGTCAGGCGCAGGTGGCAACCAGGGTCAGCAGGTCCAAGTCAGGCCAAAGTGGGGTTCACAGTCACTAGGACTTGGTGACACCCAGAGGGGGACCAGAGTCACTTGGTCCAGGTGAGGCCACTTGTGGAACACAGTCACCGGGTCCCAATTTTGCCCAGTTGAGGAAAACCCCACTCACCAGGTCCAGGTGAGGCCAACCTACAGGCCATGCCGTAATACCATATCCCGATGATGCCCAGGTACGGACTAGAGTCACCAGGTCCAAATGAGGCCCTGATGGGGTATATTCACTAGGTCCAGGTGAGGCCCAGTTGAGGACCAGAGTCACCAGATCACCTTGAGCCCTAGAGGTGTACCAGAATCACCTGGTCCAGGTGATATCCAGATGGGGACCAGAGTCACCAGGTCAGAGTGAGTCCCAGAGAGGTTCCAGAGTCATCATGTCCCGGTGAGGCTCAGGTGTGGAACAGACTAACCAGGTATCAATGATGCCCAGGTGAGGACCAGAGTCACCAGATCTGGGTGAGGCCCAGTTAGGATCAGAGTCACCAGTTCCAGGTGAGGCCAAGAATGCGTCCACAGCAATCAGGTCCAGGTGGGGAACAAAGTCACCAGGACTGAGTGAGGACCAGGTAAAGACCAGATTCACCAGGCCCAGGTGATTCCCAGGTGGGGACCTGTGTTACCAGGTAAGGGTGAGGCCCAGGTGACAACCCCACTCACCAGGTCCAGGTGAGGCCAACCTGCAGGCCATGCAGAGGAACCATGTCCCGATAATGCCCAGGTAGGGAACAGAGTTACCAGGTCCAGGTGAGGCCAATATGCAGGCCATGCAGTGGAACCATGTCCCGATGATGCCCAGGTAGGGACCAGAATCACCAGGTCCAAATGAGACCCAGATGGAGAATATTCACTAGGTCCAGTGAGGCCCAGTTGAGGACCACTGTCACCAGATCTGGTTGAGGCTTAGAGGGGTACCAGAATCACCTCGTCCAGGTGACATCCAGATGGGGACCAGAGGCATCAGTTCAGGGAGAGGCCCAGAGTGGTTCCAGAGTCATCATGTCCAGGTTAGGCTCAGGCGTGGAACAGAGTCACCAGGTACCAATGATGCTCAGGTGAGGCCCAGAGTCACCAGATCTGGGTGACGCGCAGATAGGATCAGAGTCACCAGTTCCAGGTGAGGCCAAGAAAGAGTCCACAGCAATGAGGTCCACGTGGGGAACAAAGTCACCAGGACTGGGTGAGGCCCAGATGGGGACCAGATTCACCAGGTCCAGGTGAGGCCCAGGTGGTGACCAGAGTCCCCGGGTCTGGGACAGGACCAGGTAAGGACCAGATTCACCAGGTCCAAGAGACCAACGTCAGGACATGAATCACCAGGTATGGGTGAGGCCCAGGTGGCAACCCCACTCACCAGGTCCAGGTCAGGCCAACCTGCAGGCCAGAGTCACCAGATGCAGGTGAGGCCCTTGTGGGTACCGGACTCACCAGGTAAATGTGAGTCTACAAGAACACCACAGTCACCAGGTCCAGGTGTGATTCATTTGGGAACGAGAGTCACCAGGTCCAGGTGAGACCCAGGTGGGGACCACAGTCACCAGGTCCTGATTGAGGCCTAGGTGGGGGACCAGAGTCATCAGGACCAGTTGAGGCTAAAGTGCGGAGCAAAGTTATCATGTCCAGGTAAGGCCCAGGTGGGGAACAGAGTAATCATGTCCCATTGATGCCAGGTGGGAAAAGAGTCACAAGTTCCAGACGAGGCCTAAGTGAGGAGTAGATTCACCAGGTCCTGTTGAGGCCCAGTTGAGGACCAGCGTCCACAGCTCAGGGTGAGTCCCAGAGGGGGACCACAGTCACCAGGTTCTGGTGATATCCAGGTTGGGAACAGAGTTACCAGGTTCATGTGAGACCAACCGGCATGGCCATGCAGTGGAACCATGTCCCGATGATGCCCAGGTAGGTACCAGAG
This sequence comes from Canis lupus familiaris, assembly GCF_011100685.1. Taxonomy (NCBI): domain Eukaryota; kingdom Metazoa; phylum Chordata; class Mammalia; order Carnivora; family Canidae; genus Canis; species Canis lupus. The sequence continues at coordinate 20,268 of NW_023331132.1, read as the reverse complement.
TCACCAGGTCCAAATTAGGCCCAGATGGAGCATATTCACTAGGTTCAGGTGAGGCCCAGTTGAGGACCAGAGGCACCAGAACTGGTTGAGGCCTAGAGGGGTACCAGAATCACCTGGTCCAGTGACATCCAGATGGTGATCAGAGTCACCAGGTCAGGGTGAGTCCCAGCCAGGTTCCAGAGTCATCATGTCCAGGTGAGGCTCAGATTCGAACAGAGTCACCAAGTACCAATGATGCCCAGGTTAGGACCAGAATCACCAGGTCTGAGTGACGCGCAGATAGGATCAGAGTCACCAGATCCAGGTAAGGCCCTAGTGGGGACCGGAGACACCAGGTAAATGTGAGACTACAAGAACACCACAGTCATCAGGTCCAGGTGTGTTTCATGTGGGAACGAGAGTCACAGGTCCAGGTGAGAACCAGGTGGGGACCACAGTCACCAGGTCCAGATTGAGGTCTAGATGGGGGGACCAGAATCATCAGGATCAGTTGAGGCCAAAGTGTGGAGCAAAGTTATCATGTCCAGGTGAGGCCCAGGTGGGGAACAGAGTAACCATGTCCAATTGATGCCAGGTGGGAAAAGAGTCAGAAGGTCTAGAAGAGGCCTAAGTGAGGAGTAGATTCACCAGCTCCTGTTGAGGCCCAGTTGAGTGCCAGTGTCCCCAGCTCCGGGTGAGTCCCAGAGGGGGACCAGAGTTACCCGGTTCTGGTGATATGCAGGTGGGGACCATAGTCACCACGTCAGAGTGAGGCCCAGAGTGGGACGAGAATCACTAGGTCCAGGGAAGGCCCCGATGTGGAACTGAGAAAAAAGTTCCCATAATGCCCATATGAGGATCTGAGTCACCAGGTCCAGGTGAGGTCCCTGTGGGAACCAGTCACCTCGTCCAGGTGAGGCCCAGGTAGGACCACAGTCACCAGGTCCAGGAGAGGCCCAGGTATATAAGAGTGTACCCAGGTCCCAATGATGCCCATGTAAATACCAGAGTCAACAGGTCCAGGAGAGACCCAAATATGAAACAGAGTCATTGTGTTCCAGGTGAGGCCAGATGGAGACCACAGGAACCAGGTCCAAGAGAGCCCCATATGGGAACCAGAGCCACCAGATCCAGGTGAGGTCCAGGTGGGACCACAGTCACAAGGTCCAGGTGAGGCGCAGGTGGCAACAGGATTCACGAACTACAGATGAGGCCCAGGTGGCCAACAGTCACCAGATCCAGGTGCGGACCATCTAAGGACCAGATTCACCAGGCCCAAGTGAAGCCCAAGGGGTGACCAGAGTCACCAGGTAAGGGTGAGACCCAGAGTGGTAACCAGAGTAACCAGTTTAGTTTGAGGCCCAGAATGGGACCAGAGGTGCCTGGTCAAAGTGAGGCCCAGGTGTGGAATAGAGTATCCAGGTCCCAATGATGGCTGAGTGAGGACCAGAGTTACTAGGCCCATGCAGGCCCTAATGGGGAACAGAATCACTAGGTCCTGGTTCGGCATGGAATAAGACCACAGTCAGCAGTATCCGGTGAGCCCCTTGTGGGAACCAGAGTCACTCTATCCAGCTGAGTCCCAGGTCCATGGGAGGCCCACGTGAGTAACTTATTCATCAGGTCGAAATGAAGCATAGCTGGGGATAAGAGTCACCAGGACTGGGTGCGGCCTAGGTGGGGCAAGATTCAGCAGTTCTGAGTTAGGTCAAAGTGGGGACGAGAGACACCAGGTCCAGGTGAGGCCAAACTGAGGACCAGAGTCACCATATCCAGTTGAGGTCCATGTTGGAAAGAGAGTCACCAGGTCCAGGAGAGGTCCAGGTGGGACTAGAGTCACCAGATCCAGGTGAAGCCCAGGTGGGGATCAGAGTCACTAGGTCCAGATGAGGCCCAGGTGAGGACCAGAGTTATCAGGTACACGTGAGGCCCCGGTGGGGATCAGAGGCCACAGGTCCATGTGAGGCCGGCTTGGGGACCATGGTCAACAGATCTACTTGAGGCCCAGGTGTGGAACACAGTAAGCAGGTACAGGTGAGTCCCCAGTGGTGACAAGAGTGACCACGTCCAGGTGAGGCCCAGGTGGGGACCAGGATCATCAGGTCCCGGGGAGGCCCTTGAAAGAACCAGAGTCAACAGTTCGAGGTCAGGCGCAGGTGGCAACCAGGGTCAAGAGGTCCAAGTCAAGCCAAAGTGGGGTTCACAGTCACTAGGGCACGGTGAGACCCAGAGCGGGACCAGAGTCACCTGGTCCAGGTGAGGCCCAGTTGAGGACCAGTTTCACCATATCTGGTTCGGCTTAGAAGGGTACCAGAATCACCTGATCGAGGTGATATCCAGATGGGGACCAGAGTCACCAGGTCAGGGTGAGGCCCAGAGTGGTTCCAGAGTCATCGAGTCCAGGTGAGGCTCAGGTGTGGAACAGAATCTCCAGGTACCAATGATGCCCAGGTGAGGACCAGAGTCACCAGATCTGGGTGACACGCAGATAGGATCAGAGTCACCAGTTCCAGGTGACTGAGAAGAAGAAGAAGGCGTCTACTAAATCAGGTCCAGGTGGTGAAGAAAGTCACCAGGACTTGGTGGGGCCCAGATTTGGACCAGATTCACCAGGTCCAGGTTATTCCCAGGTGGTGACCAGAGTCCTCGGGGCTGGGAGAGGACCAGCTAAGGACCAGATTCAACAGGTCCAAATGAGGCCCACCTGGGGACCTGAGTCACCAGCTATGTGTGAGGCCCAGGTGGCAACCCCACTCCCCAGGTCCAGTTGAGGCCAACCAGCAGGCTAGAGTCACCAGATGGAGGTGAGGTCCAGGAGGGACCAGAGTCACCAAATCCAGGTGAGGTCCATGTTCAAAGAGAGTCACCAGTTACAGGAAAGGTCCAGGTGGGGACCAGAGTCACCAGATCCAGGTGAAGCCCAGGTGGGGACCAGAGTCACTAGGTCCAGATGAGGCCCAGGTGAGGACCAGAGTCACCAGATCTGAGAGAGGCCCAGTTGGGATCAGAGTTACCACTTCCAGGTAATGCCAAGAAGGTGTCCACAGCAATCAGGTCCGGTGGGGAACAAAGTCACCAGGACTAGGTGATGCCCAGGTGGTGACCAGATTTACCAGTTCCGGGTGAGGACTAGGTAAGGACCACATTCACCAGGTCCAAGTGAGGCCCACGTGGGGACCTGTGTCACCAGGCATGGGTAAGATCCAGGTGGGAACCCCACTCACCAGGTCAAGATGTCCCGATGATGCCCAGGTAGGGACCAGAGTTACCAGGTCCAGGTGAGTCAAACCAGCAGGCCATGCAGTGGAACCATTTCCAGATGATGCCCAGTGAGTGACCAGAGTCACCAGGTCCAAATGAGGCCCAGATGGAGCATATTCACTAGGTCCAGGTGAGGCCCACTTGAGGACAAGAGTCACCAGATCTAGTTGAGGCCTAGAGGGGTTCCAGAATCACCTGGTCCAGGTGACATCCAGATGGGGACCAGATCACCAGGTCAGGGTGAGGCCCAGAGAGGTCCCAGAGACATCATGTCCAGGTGAGGCTCAGGTGTGGAACAGAGTAACCAGGTACCAATGATGCCCAGGTGAGGACGTGAGTCACCAGGTCTGGGTGACGCACAGATCGGATCAGAGTCACCAGTTCAAGGTGAGGGCAAGAAAGAGTCCAGAGCAATCAGGTCCAGTTGGGGAACATAGTCACCAGGACTGGGTTAGGCCCAGATGGGGACCAGATTCACCAGGTCCTGGTGAGGCCCATGTTGTGACCAGATTCCCCGGGTCTGGGAGAAGTCCAGGTAAGGGCCAGATTCACCAGGTCCAAGAGGCCCATGTGGGGACCTGAGTCACCAGGTATGGGTGAGGCCCAGGTGGCATCCCACTAATCAAGTCCAGGTGAGGCCAACCTGCAGGCCAGAGTCACCAGGCCCAGGGGAGGCCAAAGGGGTGACCAGAGTCACCAGGTAAGGGTGAGGTTAAGAGGGGGAACCAGAGTAACCAGTTTAGTTTGAGGCCCAGAATGGGACCAGCGGTTCCTGGTAAAAGTGAGGCCCAGGTGTGGAATAGAGTATCCAGGTCCCAATGATGCCTGAGTGAGGACCAGAGTCACTAAGGCCATGCAGGCCCAGATGGGGAACAGAATCACTAGTTTCTGGTGAGGCATAGAATAAGACCACTTTCAGCAGTATCAGGTGAGCCCCTAGTGGGAACCAGAGCCACTCTTTCCAGCTGAGTCCCAGGTAAATGTGAGGTCCAAGTGAGGACCAGATTCATCAGGTCGAATTGAGGAATAGCTAGGGACAAGAGTCACTAGGTCTGCGTGCGTAATAGGTGGGGCAAGATTCAGCAGTTCTGAGTTAGGTCAAAGTGGGCAAGAGAGACACCAAGTCCAGGAGAGGTCCAGATTGGGACCAGAGTCACCAGATCCAGGTGAAGTCCAGATGGGGACCAGAGTCTCCAGATCCAGGTGAAGCCCAGGTGGGGACCAGAGTCTCTAGGTCCAGATGAGGCCCAGGTGAGGACCAGAGTTACAAGGTACACGTGAGGCCCCGGTGGGGATCAGAGGCAACAGGTCCATGTGAGGCCGGCTTGGGGACCATGGTCAACAGGTCTACTTGAGGCCCAGGTGTGGAACACAGTAAGCAGGTCCAGGTGAGTCCCCATGGTGACAAGAATCACCACGTCCAGGTGAGGCCCAGGTTCGGACCAGGATCACCAGGTACAGGGGAGGCCCTTGAAAGAACCAGAGTCAACAGTTCGAGTTCAGGCGCAGGTTTCAACCAGGGTCAGCAGGTCTAAGTCAGGGGAAAGTGGGGTTCACAGTCACTAGGGAATGGTGAGACCCAGAGGGGCACCAGAGTCACGTGGTCCAGGTGAGGTCCAGTTGTGGAACACAGTCACCGCGTCCCAATTTTGCCCAGTTGAACACCATGGTCAACAGGGCCTGGTGAGCCTCACATGGGGACGAGAGTCCCCAAATCCAGGTGAAGCCCAGGTGGGGACCACAGTCACCAGATCCAGGGTAGTCTCAGGTACAGACCAGAATCACCAGGTCCAGGTGAGGTGCAGGTGGCAACCACACCCACCAGGTCCCGGTGAGGCCCTGGTGGGGACCAGTGTCTCAAGGTACATGACAAACTAGAAACACCGCAGCCACCAGGTCCACATGATGTCCATGTGGGAACGAGAATCAACAGTTATAGGTTAGGACCAGGTGGGTATCTGACTCACCATTTCCAGGTGAGACCCAGGTGGGAACGAGTGTCACCATGTCCAGGTGTGGCCCAGGTGAAGACCAGAGTTAATATGTCCGGCTGGGTCACTGTTAGTGAACAGTGTAACCATATCCTGATGCTACCCAGGTGGGTACCAGAGACACCAGGTCCTGGTGAGGCCCAGGTGGGACCAGAAACATGAGGTCCAGGTGAGGTCCCGATGGGAACCACAGTCACAAGGTCAGGAGAGGCCATGCTTTGGATCTGAGTCACCAGTTACAGGTGAGGCCCAGGTGGAGCCAGAGTCACCATGTCCAGATGAGGCGAAGTTGGGGAGCATATTCACTACGTCCCGTGAGGCCCAGTAGAGGACCAGAGTCACCAGGTCTAGTTGAGGCCTAGAGGGGTACCAGATTCACCTGGTCTAGGTGCCGTCCAGATGGGGACCAGAGTCACCATGTCAGGGAGAGGACCAGAGGGGATCCAGAGTCATCATGTCCAGGTGAGTCTCAGGTGTGGAACAGAGTATCCAGGTCATAATGATCCACAGGTGAGGACCAGAGTCAACAGATCTGGGTGAGGCCGAGTTAGGATCATAGTCAACAGTTCCAGGTGAGGCTAAGAAGGAGTCCACAGCAATCAGGGCCAGGTGGGGAAAAAAGTCACCAGGACTGGGTGAGGCCCAGATGGGGACACAGATTCACCAGGTCCAGGTGATTCCCAGGTGGTGACCAGAGTTACCAGATTCACCAGGTCCAGGTGATCCCCAGGTGGTGAGCAGAATTACCAGATACACCAGGTCCAAGTGAGGTCCACGTAGGGGCCTGTGTCACCAGGTATGTGTGAGGCCCAAGAGGCAACCCCACTCACCAGTTCCAGGTGATGCCTACCTGCAGGCCATGCAAAGCAACCGGGTCCCGATAATGCCAAGGTAGGGACCAGAGTTACCAGGTCCAGGTGAGGCCAACCTGCAGGCCATGCAGTAGAAATAGGTCCCCATGATGCCCTGGTAGGGACCAGAGTAACCGGGTCCAAATGAGGCCAAGATGGAGCATATTCACTAGGACCAACCGAGGCCCAGTTGAGGACAAGAGAAACCAGATCTGGTTGAGGCCTAGAGGGGTACCAGAATCCCCTGGTCCAGGTGACATCCAGATGGGGACCAGAGTCACCAGGTCAGGATGAGGCCCAGAGTGGTTCCAGAGTCATCATGTCCAGGTGAGGCTCAGGTGTGGAACAGAGTCACCAGGTACCAATGATGCCCAGGTGAGGACCAGAGTCACCAGGCCTGAGTCACGCACAGAGAGGATAAGAGTCACCAGTTCCAGGTGAGGCCAAGAAAGAGTCCAAAGCAATCAGGTCCAGGTGTGGAACAAAGTCACCAAGACTGGGTGAGGCCCAGATGGAGAAGAGAATCACCAGGTCCAGGTGAGGCCCAGGTGGTGACCAGAGTCCCTGGGTCTGGGAGAGGACCATGTAAGGACCAGATTCACCAGGTCAAAGAGGACCACGTGTGTTCCTGAGTCACCAGGTATGGGTGAACCTCAGGTGGCAACCCCACTCACCAGGTCCAGATGAGGCCAACCGACAGGCCACAGTCAGCAGAACCAGGTGAGGCCCTAGTGGGGACCGGTGTCACCAGGTAAATGTGAGTCTACAAGAACACCACAGTCACCAGGTCCAGGTGTGGTTCATGTGGGAACGAGAGTCACCAGATTCAGGTGAGACCCGGGTGGGGACCACAGTCACCAGGTCCAGATTGAGGCCTAGGTGGTGGACCAGAGTCATCAGGACCAGTTGAGGCCAAAGTGTTGAGCAAAGTTATCATGTTCATGTGAGGCCAAGGTGGGGAACAGAGTAACCATGTCCCATTGATGCCAGATGGGAAAAGACTCACAAGGTCCAGACGAGGCCTAAGTGAGGAGTAGATTCACCAGGTCCTGTGGAGGACCAGCTGAGGACCAGTGTCCCCAGCTCCGGGTGAGTCCCAGAGGGGGACCAGAGTCACCCGGTTCTGGTGAAATCCAGGTGGGGACCGGAGTCACCACGTCAGGGTGAGGCCCAAAGGGGGACAAGAATCACTAGGTCCAGGGGAGGCCCCGATGTGGAACTGAGAAACCAGGTCCCATGATGCCCATATGAGGACCTGAGTCACCAGGTCCAGGTGAGGTCCCTGTGGGAACCAGTCACCTCGTCCAGGTGAGGTCCAGGTGGGACCACAGTCGCAAGGTCCAGGTGAGGCGCAGGTGGCAACAAGATTCACCAAGTCCAGGTGAGGCCAAGTTTGCGACCAGTCACCAGATCCAGGTGCGGAACACATAAGGACCAGATTCTCCAGGCCCAAGTGAAGCCCAACGGGTGACCAGAGTCACCAGGTCAGGGTGAGGGCCAGAGGGGGAACCAGAGTAACCAGTTTAGTTTGAGGCCAGAATGGGACCAGAGGTCCCTGGTCAAAGTGAGGCCCAGGTGTGGAATAGAGTATCCAGGTCCCAGTGACGCCTGGGTGAGGACCAGAGTCACTAGGGCCATGCAGGCCCAGATGGGGAACAGAATCACTAGGTCCTAGTGAGGCATAGAATAAGACCACATTCAGCAGTATCAGGTGAGCCCCTTGTGGGAACCAGAGCCACTCTATCCAGCTGAGTCCCAGGACCATGTGAGGCCCACGTGAGGACCAGATTCATCAGGTCGTGTTCAGGCATAGCTGGGGACAAGAGTCACCAGGTCTGGGTGCGGCCTAGGTGGGGCAAGATTCAGCAGTTCTGAGTTAGGTCCAAGTGGGGACGAGAGACACCAGGTCCAGGTGAGGCCAAACTGAGGACCAGAGTCACCAGATCCAGGTGAGGTCCATGTTGGAAAGAGAGTCACCAGGTCCAGGAGAGGTCCAGGTGGAGTCCAGAATCACGAGATCCAGGTGAATTCCAGGTGGGGACCAGAGTCACCAGATCCATGTGAAGCCCAGATGGGGACCAGAGTCACTAGGTCCAGATGAGGCCCAGGTGAGGACTAGAGTTACCAGGTACACGTGAGCACCCGGTGGGGATCAGTCAACAGGTCCATGTGAGGCCGGCTTGGGGACCATGGTCAACAGGTCTACTTGAGGCCCAGGTGTGGAACACAGTAAGCAGGTCCAGGTGACTACCCATTGGTGACAGGAGTCACCACGTCCAGGTGTGGCCCAGGTCCGACCAGGACCACCAGGTACAGGGAAGGCCCTTGAAAGAACCAGAGTCAACAGTTCGAGGTCAGGCGCAGGTGGCAACCAGGGTCAGCAGGTCGAAGCCAGGCCAAAGTGGGGTTCACAGTCACAAGGGCACGGTGAGACCCAGAGGGGGACCAGAGTCACCTGGTCCAGGTGAGGTCCAGTTGTGGAACACAGTCACAGGGTCCCAATTTTGCCCAGTTGAGGACCATGGTCAACAGGGCCAGGTGAGGCCCAGATGGGGACCGGAGTCCCCAAATCCAGGTGAAGCCCAGGAGAGAACCACAGTCACCAGATTCAGGGTAGTCTCAGGTGCAGACCAGAATCACCAGGTCCAGGTGAGGTGCAGGTGGCAACCACACTCACCACGTCCCGGTGAAGCCCTGGTGGGGACCAGAGTCACGAGGTACATGAGAAGCTAGAAACACTGCAGCCACCAGGTCCACGTGATGTCCATGCTGGAATGAGAATCACCAGTTACACGTGAGGACCAGGTGGGGATCCGACTCACCATGTCCAGGTGAGACCCAGGTTCGAACCAGTGTCACCATGTCCAGGTGTGGCCCAGGTGAAGTCCAGAGTTAATAGGTCTGGCTGGGTCACTATTAGTGAACAGTGTAACCATATCCTGATGCTACCTAGGTGGGTACCAGAGACACCAGGTCCTGGTGAGGCCCAGGTGTAACCGGAGACATGAGGTCCAGGTGAGGTCCCGATGGGAACCACAGTCACCTGGTCAGGTGAGGCCATGCTTAGGATCAGAGTCACCAGGTACAGGTGAGGCCCAGGTGGAGCCAGAGTCTCCTGGTACAGAAGAGGCCAAAGTCAGGACCAGAGTTACCAGGATCAGGTCAGTCCCAGTGGGTAATACAGTAACCATGTCCCAATGATGCCCAGGTAGAACCAGAGTCACCAGGTCCATCGAGGCGCAGGTGGGGAGATTATTCACTAGGTCCAGGTGAGGCCCAGATGAGGACCAGAGTCACCAGGTCTATTTGACGCCTAGAGGCGTACCACATTCACCTGGTCTAGGGGACATCCAGATGGGGACCAGAGTCACCATGTCAGGGTGAGGCCCAGAGGGCATCCAGAGTCATCATGTCCAGGTCAGGTTCAGGTGTGGAACAGAGTATCCAGGTCATAATGCTCCACAGGTGAGGACCAGAGTCACCATATCTGGGTGAGGCCCAGTTAGAAGCAGAGTCACAAGTTCCAGGTGAGGCCAAGAATTAGTCCACAGCAATCAGGTCCAGGTGGGGAACAAAGTCACCAGGACTGGGTGAGGCCCAGATGGGGACCAGATTCACCAGGTCCAGGTGATTCCCAGGTGGTGACAAGGGTTACCAGTTCCGGGTGAGGACCAGGTAAGGACCAGATTCACCAGGTCCAAGTTAGGCCCACGTGGGACCTGTGTCACCAGGTATGGGTGAGGCCCAGGTGGCAAGCCCACTCTCCAGGTCCAGGTGAGGCCAATCTGCAGGTCATGCAGAGGAACCGTGTCCCGATGATGCCCAGGTAGGGACCAGAGGTACGAGGTCCAGGTGACGCCAACCTGCAGGCCATGCAGAGGAACCGTGTCCCGATGATGCCCAGGTAGGGACCAGAGTTACCAGGTCAAGAAGAGGCCAACCTGCAGACCATTATGTGGAACCATGTCCCGATGTTACCCACGTAGGGACCAGAGTCACCAGGTCCAAATGAGGCCCAGATAGAGCATATTCACTAGGTCCAGGTGAGGCCCAGTTGAGGACCAGAGTCACCAGATCTGGTTGAGGCCCAGAGGGGTACCAGATTCACCTGGTCTAGGTGACATCCAGATGGGGACCAGAGTAACCATGTCAGGGTGAGGCCCAGAGAGGATCCAGAGTCATCATGTCCAGGTGAGGCTCAGGTGTGGAACAGAGTATCCAGGTCATAATTGTCCACAGGTGAGGACCAGAGTCACCAGATCTTGGAAAGACCCAGTTAGGATCAGAGTTACCACTTCCAGGTGAGGCCAATAAGATGTCCACAGCAATCAGGTCCAGGTGGGGAACAAAGTCAGGTCTAGGTGATGCCCAGGTGGTGACCAGATTTACCAGTTCCGGGTGAGGACTAGGTAAGGACCAAATTCACCAGGTCCAAGTGAGGCCAACTTGGGGACCTCTGTCACCAGGCATGGGTAAGACCCAGGTGGGAACTCCACTCACCAGGTCAAGATGAGGCCAACCTGCAGGCCAAGCAGAGGAACCGTGTCCCGATGAAACCCAGGTAGGGATCAGAGTTACCAGGTCCAGGTGAGGCAAACCAGCAGGCCATGCAGTGGAACCATTTCCAGATGATGCCCAGTGAGTGACCAGAGTCTCCAGGTCCAAATGAGGCCCAGATGGAGCATATTCACTAGGTCCAGGTGAGGCCCATTTGAGGACAAAAGTCACCAGATCTGGTTGAGGCCTAGAGGGGTACCAGAATCACCTGGTCCAGGTGACATCCAGATGGGGACCAGAGTCACCAAGTCAGGGTGAGGCCCTCAGAAGTTCCAGAGTCATCATGTCCAGGGGAGGCTCAGGTGTGAAACAGAGTAATCAGGTAGCAATGATGTCTAAGTGAGGACGAGAGTCACCAGGTCTGGGTGACACACAGATAGGATCAGAGACACCAGTTCCAAGTGAGGCCAAGAAAGAGTCCACAGCAATCAGGTCCAAGTGGGGAACAAAGTCACCAGGACTGGGTGAGGCACAGATGGGGACCAGATTCACCAGGCCCAGGTGAGGCCAAGGTGGTGACCAGAGTCCCCGGGTCTGGGAGAAGACCAGGTAAGGGCCAGATTCACCAGATCCAATAGGCCCACGTGGGGACGTGGTCACCAGGTATGTGTGAGGCCCAGGTGGGAACCCCACTAAACAGGTCCAGGTGAGGCCACCATGCAGGCCCGAGTCACCAGAACAGGTGAGGCCCCAGTAGGACTGGAGTCACCAGGTAAATGTGAGTCTACAAGAACACCACAGTCACCAGGTCTAGGTGTGTTTCATGTGGGAACGAGAGTCACCAGGTCCAGCTGAGACCCAGGTGGGGACCACAGTCACCAGTTCCAAATTGAGGCCTAGGTGGGTGGACCAGATTCATCAGGAGGAGTTGAGGCCAAAGTGTGGAGCAAAGTTCTCATGTCCAGTAGAGACATAGGTGGGGAACAGAGTAAGCATGTCCCATTGATGCCAGTTGGGAAAAGAGTCACAAGGTCCGGACGAGGCCTAAGTGAGGAGGAGATTCACCAGGTCCTGTTGAGGCCCATTTGAGGACCAGTGTCCCCAGCTGTGGGTGAGTCCCAGAGGGGGACCAGAGTCACCCGGTTCTGGTGATATCCAGGTGGGGACCAGAGTCACCACGTCAGGGTGAGGCCCAGAGAGAGACGAGAATCCCTAGTCCAGGTGAGGCCCCAATGTGGACCTGAGAAACCAGTTCCCATGATGCCCATATGAGGACCTGAGACACCAGGTCCAGGTGAGGTCCCTGGGGAACAAGTTACCTCGTCCAGGTGAGGCCCAGGTGGGACCACACTCACCAGGTCCAGGTGAGGCCAAGTTATATAAGAGAGTATCCAGGTCCCAATGATGCCCAGGTAAGGACCAGAGTCCACAGGTCCAGGAGAGGCCCAAATATGGATCAGAGTCATTGTGTTCTAGGTGAGGCCAGAAGGAGACCACAGGAACCAGGATCAGGAGAGCGCCATATGGGAACCAGAGCCACCAGATCCAGGTGAGGTCCAGGTGGGACCACAGTCACAAGGACCAGGTGAGGCGCAGGTGGCAACAGGATTCACCAAGTCCAGGTGAGGCCCAGGTGGCGACATGTCACCAGATCCAGGTGTGGACCAGCTAAGGACCAGATTCACCAGGCCCATGTGAAGCCCAAGGGGTGACCAGAGTCACCAGGTAAGGGTGAGGCCCAGAGGATAACCAGAGTAACCAGTTTAGTTTGAGGACCAGAATGGGACCAGAGGTCCCTGGTCAGAGTGACGCCCTGGTGTGGAATAGATTATCCAGATCCCAATGATGCCTGGGTGAGGACCAGAGCCACTAGGGTCATGCAGGCGCAGATGGGGAACAGAATCACTATTTCCTGGTTAGGCATAGAATAAGACCAGAGTCACCAGAATCAGGTGAGCCCCTTGTGGGAACCAGAGCCACTCAATCCAGCTGAGTCCCACATCCATCTGAGGCCCACGTGAGGACAAGATTCATCAGGTCGAATTGAGGCATAGCTGGGGACAAGAGTCACCAGGTCTGGGTGCGGCCTAGGTGGGGCATGATTCAGCAGTTCTGAGTTAGGTCAAAGTGGGGATGAGAGACACCAGGTCCAGGAGAGGCGAATCTGAGGACCAGATGCACCAGATCCAGGTGAGGTCCATGTTGGAAAGAGAGTCACCAGGTACAGGAGAGGACCAGGTGGGACCAGAGTCACCAGAATGAGGTGAAGCCCAGGTGGGGACCAGAGTCCGTAGGTCCAGATGAGGCCCTGGTTAGGACCAGAGATACCCGGTACACGTGAGGCCCCGGTGGGGATCAGAAGCAACAGGTCCATGTGAGGCCGGCTTGGAGACCATGGTCAACAAGTCTACTTGTGGCCCAGATGTGGAACAAGGTAAGCAGGTCCAGGTGAGTCCCCGGTGGTGACAAGAGTCACCACGTCCAGGTGAGTCCCAGGTGGGGACCAGGATCACCAGGTACAGGGTAAGCCCTTGAACGAACCAGAGTCAACAGTTCGAGGTCTGGCGCAGGTGGCAACCAGCGTCAGCATTTCCAAGTCAGGCCAAAGTTGGATTCACAGTTACTAGGGCACGGTGAGACCCAGAGGGGGACCAGAGTCTCATGGTGCAGGTGAGGTCCAGTTGTGGAACACAGTCACCGGGTCCCAATTGTGCCCAGTTGAGGACCATGGTCATCAGGGCCAGGTGAGGCCCAGATGGGGACCGGAGTCCCCAAATCCAGGTGAAGCCCAGGTGGGGACCACAGTCACCACATCCAGGGTAGTCTCAGGGGCAGACAGAATCAGCAAAGTCCAGGTGAGGTGCAGGTTGCAACCACACTCAACAGGTCCCGCTGAGGCCCTGGTGGGGACCAAGCCACGAGGTGCATGAGAAGATAGAAACACTGCAGCCACCAGGTCCACATGATGTCCATGTGGGAACGAGAATCACCAGTTACATTGAGGCACAGTTGGGGATCAGACTCACCATATCCAGGTGAGACCTAGGTGGGAACCAGTGTCACCATGTCCAGGTGTTCCCCAGGTGAAGACCACAGTTAATAGGTCCGGGTGGGTCACTGTTAGTGAACAGTGTAACCATATCCTGATGCTACCCAGGTGGGGACCAGAGACACGAGGGCCTGGTGAAGCCCAGGTGGGACAAGAGACATGAGGTCCAGGTGAGGTCCCGATGGGAACCACAGTACCAGATCAGGTGAGGCCATGCTTAGGTCAGAGTCACCAGTTACAGGTGAGGCCCAGGTTGAGCCAGAGTCACCTGGTACAGAAGAGGTCAAAGTTAGGACTAGAGTTACCAGGATCAGGTCAGTCCCAGTGGGGAATAAAGTAACCATGTCCCGATGATGCCCAGGTAGAACCAGAGTCACCAGGTCCAGATGAGGCGCAGGTGGGGAGCATGTTCACTAGGTCCCGTTGAGGCCCAGTTGAGGACAGAGTCACCAGGTCTAGTTGAGGCATAGAGGGGTACCAGATTCACCTGGTATTGGTGATATCCAGATGGGGACCAGAGTCACAATGTCAGGCTGAGGCCCAGAGGGGATCCAGAGTCATCATGACCAGGTGAGGCTCAGGTGTGGAACAGAGTATCCAGGTCATAATGGTCCACAGGTGAGGACCAGAGTCACCAGATCTGAGTGAGGCCAGTTAGGATCAGAGGCACCAGTTCCAGGTGAGGTCAATAAGGATTTCACAGCAATCAGGTCCAGGTGGGGAACAAAGTCACCAGGACTGGGTGAGGCCCAGATGGGGACCAGATTCACAAGGTCCAGGAGATTCCCTGATGATGACCAGAGTTACCAGTTCCGAGTGAGGACCAAGTAAGGACCATATTCACCAGGTCCAAGTGAGGCCCACGTGGGGACCTGTGTCACCAGGTATGGGTGAGGCACAGGTGGCAACCCCACTCACCAGGTCCAGGTGAGGCCAACCTGCAGGCCATGCAGAGGAACGGTGTCACGATGATGCCCAGGTTGGGACCAGATTTACCAGGTCCAGGTGAGGCCAACCTGCAGGCCATGCAGTGGAACCATGTCCCGATGATGCCCAGGTAGGCACCAGACTTACCAGGTCCAGGTGAGGCCCAGATAGAGCATATTCACTAGGTCCAGGTGAGGCCCAGTTCAGGAACAGAGGCACCAGATCTCGTTGAGGACTAGAGGGGTACCAGAATCACCTGGTCCAAGTGGCATCCAGATGGAGACCAGAGTCAGCAGGTTAGGGTGAGGCCCAGAGTGGTTCCATAGTCATCGTGTCCAGGTGAGGCTCAGGTGTGGAACAGAGTCACCAGGTACCAATCATGTCCAGGTGAGGACCAGAGTCACCACGTCTGGGTGACGCGCAGATAGGATCAGAGTACCAGTTCCAGGTGAGGCCAAGAAAGAGTCCACAGCAATCAGGTCCAGGTGGGGAAAAATGTCACCAGGACTGGATGACGCCCAGATGGGGACCAGAAACACCAGGCCCAGGTGATTCCCAGGTGGTGACCAGAGTTACGAGTTCCGGGTGAGAACAAGGTAAGAACCAGATTCACTCGGTCCAAGAGAGGCCCACGTGTGGACCTGTGTCACCAGGCATGGGTGAGGCACAGGTGACAACCCCACTCACCAGGTCCATGTGATGCCAACCTCCAGGCCATGCAGAGGAAACATGTCCCGATGATGCCCAGGTAGGGACTAGAGTTACCAGGTCCAGGTGAGGCCAACCTGCAGGCATGTGTGGAACCATGTCCCGATGATGACCAGGTAGGGACCAGAGTTACAAGATCCAGGTGAGGCAAACCTGCAGGCCATGCAGTGGAACCATATCCCTATGATGCTCAGGGAGGGACCAGAGTCACCAGGTCCAAATGAGGCCAAGATGGATCATATTCACTAGGTCCAGGTGAGGCCCAGTTGAGGACTAGAGTCACCATATCTGGTTGAGGCCTAGAGGGGTACCAGAATCCCCTGGTCAAGGTGACATCCAGATGGGGACTAGAGTCACCAGGTCAGGGTGAGGCCCAGAGAGGTTCCAGAGTCATCATGTCCAGGTGAGGCTCAGGTGTGGAAACAGAGTCACCATGTACCAATGATGCCCAGGTGAGGACCAGAGTCACCAGGTCTGGGTGACGAGCAGATAGGATCAGAGTCCCCAGTTCCAGGTGAGGCCAAGAAAGAGTCCACAGCAATTAGGTCCCGGTGGGGAACAAGCCACCAGGACTGGGTGAGGCCCAGATGGGGACCAGATTTACCAGGCCCAGGTGAGGCCCAGGTGGTGACCAGAGTCCCCAGGTCTGGGAGAGGACCAGGTAAGGACCAGATTCACCAGATCCAAGAGGCCCTTGTGGGGACAGAGTCACCAGGGTATGGGTGAGGTCCTGGTGGCAACCCCACTCACCAGGGTCCAGGTGAGGCCAGCCCGCAGGCCAAAGTCACCAGATCCACGTGAGGCCCTAGTGGGGGGACCGGAGTCACCAGGTAAATATTAGTCTACAAAAACACCACAGTCACCAGGTCCAGGTGTGGTTCATGTGGGAACGAGAGTCACCAGGTCAGGTGAGGACCCAGGTGGGGACCACAGTCACCAGGTCCAGATTGAGGCCTAGGTGGGGGGACCAGAGTCATCAGGACCAGTTGAGGCCAAAGTGCGGAGCAAAGTTATCATGTCCAGGTGAGGCCCAGGTGGGGAACAGAGTAACCATGTCCCATTGATGTCAGGTGGGAAAAGAGTCACAAGGTCCAGACGAGGCCTTAGTGAGTAGATTCACCAGGTCCTGTTTACGCCCTGTTGAGGACCAGGGTCCCCAGCTCCGCGTGAGTCCCAGAGGGGGACCAGCGTCACCCGCTTCTATGATATCCAGGTGGGATCAGAGTCAGCACGTCAGGGTGACACCCAGAGTCGGACGAGAATCGCTATGTCCAGGTGAGGCCCCGTTGTGGATCTGAGAAACCAGATCGATAGATGCCCATATGAGGACCTGAGTCACCAGGTCCAGGTGAGGTCCCTGTGGGAACCAGTCACCTCGTCAGGTGAGGCCCAGGTGGGACCACACTCACCAGGTCCAGGTGAGGCCAAGTTATATAAGAGAGTATCCAGGTCCCAATGATGCCCAGGTAAGGACCAGAGTCAACAGGTCCAGAAGAGGCCCAAATAGGATCAGAGTCATTGTGTTCCAAGTTAGGCCAGATGTAGACCACAGGAACCAGGTCCAGGAGTGCCCTTATGGGACCATAGCCGCCATATCCAGGTGAGGTCCAGGTGGGACCACAGTCACAAGGTCCAGGTGAGGCGCAGGTGGCAACAGGATTCACCAAGTCCAGGTGAGGCCCAGGTGGCAACCAGACACCAGAACTAGGTGAGGACCAGCTAAGGACTAGATTCACCAGGCCCAAGTGAAGCCCAAGGGGTGACCAGAGTCACCAGGTAAGGGTGAGTCCCAGAGGGGGAACCAGAGTAAACAGTTTAGTTTGAGGCCCAGAATGCGACCAGAGGTCCCTGGTCAAAGTGAGGCCAGGTGTGGAATAGAGTATCCAGGTCCCAATGATGCCTAGGTGAGGACCAGAGTCACTGGGGCCATGCAGGCCCAGATGGGGAACAGAATCACTAGGTCCTGCTGAGGCATAGAAAAAGACCCCAGTCACCAGTATCAGGTGAGCCCTTTGTGGGAACCAGAGCCACTCTATCCAGCTGAGTCCCAGGTCCATGTAAGGCCCAAGTGAGGACCAGATTCATCAGGTCGATGAGGCATAGCTGGGGACAAGAGTCACCATGTCTGGGTGCGGCCTAGGTGGGGCAAGATTCAGCAGTTCTGAGTTAGGTCAAAGTGGGGACGACAGACACCAGTTCCAGGTGAGGCCAAACTGAGGACCAGAGTCACCAGATCTAGGTGAGGTCCATGTTGGAAAGAGAGTCACCAGGTCCAGGAGAGGTCCAGGTGGGGACCAGAGTCACCAGATCCAGGTGAATTCCAGGTGGGGACCAGAGTCACCAGATCGAGTTGAAGCCCAGGTGGGGACCAGAGTCACTAGGTGCAGATGAGGCCCAGGTGAGGACCAGAGTTACCAGGTACACGTGAGGCGCTGGTAGGTATCAGAGGCAACAGGTCCATGTGAGGCAGGCTTGGGGACCATGGTCAAGAGTTCTACTTGAGGCCCAGTGTGGAACACTGTAACCAGGTCCAAGTGAGTCCCCGGTGGTGAAAAGTCACCAGGTCCAGGTGAGGCCAGGTGGGAACCAGGATCACCAGGTCAAGTTGAGGCCTAGAGGGGTACCAGAATCACCTGGTCCAGGTCACATCCAGATGGGGACCAGAGTCACCATGTCAGGCTGAGGCCCAGAGCGGATCCAGAGTCATCATGTCCAGGTGAGGCTCAGGTGTGGAACAGAGTATACAGGTTATAATGGTCCACAGGTGAGGACCAGAGTGACCAGAACTGGGTGACGCGCAGATAGGATCAGAGTCACCAGTTCCAGGTGAGGCCAAGAAAGAGTCCACAGCAATCATGTCCAGGTGGGGAACAAAGTCACCAGGACTGGGTGAGGACTAGATGGGTACCAGATTCACCAGGTCCAGGTGAGGCCCAAGTGGTGACCAGAGTTACCAGTTCCGGGAAGGACCAGGTAAGGACCAGATTCACCAGGTCCAAGAGGCCCACCTGGGGACCTGAGTCACCAGGTATGGAGTGGCAGCCCACTCACCATGTCCAGGTGGGGCCATCCTGCAGGCCAGAGTCACCAGATCCAGTTGAGGCCCTAGTGGGGACCGGAGTCACCAGGTAAATGTGAGTCTACAAGAACACCACAGTCACCAGGTCCAGGTGTGGGTCATGAGGGAACGAGAGTCACTAGGTCCAGGTGAGACCCAGGTGGCGACAGTCACCATGTCCAGATTGAGGCCTAGGTGGGGGGAACAGTGTCATCAGGACCAGTTGAGGCCAAAGTGTGGAGCCAAGGTATCATGTCCAGGTGAGGCCCAGGTGGGGAACAGAGTAACCATGTCCCATTGATGCCAGGTGGGAAAAGAGTCACAAGGTGCAGACGAGGCCTAAGTGAGGAGTACATTCAACAAGTACTGTTGACGTCCAGTTGAGCACCAGTGTCCCCAGCTCTGAGTGAGTCCCAGAGGGGGACCAGAGTCACCCGGTTCTGGTGATATCCAGGTGGGACAAGACTCACCGTCAGGGTGAGGCCCAGAGGGGACGAGAATCACTAGTTTCAGGTGAGGCCCCTTCTGGAACTGAGAAAAAGGTCCATAATGCCCAAATGAGGACCTGAGTCACCAGGTCCAGGTGAGGTCCCTGTGGGAACCAGTCACCTCGTCCTGGTGAGGCCCAGGTGGGACCACAGTCACCAGGGCCAGGTAAGTCCCAGGTATATAAGAGAGTATCCAGGTCCCAATGATGCCCATGTAAGGACCATAGTCAACGGGTGCAGGAGAGGCCCAAATATGGATCAGAGTCATTGTGTTCCAGGTGAGGCCAGATGGAGACCACAGGAACCAGGTCCAGGAGAGCACCATATGGGAACCAGAGCCACCAGATCCAGGTGAGGTCCAGGTGGGACCACAGTCACAAGGTCCAGGTGAGGCACAGGTGGCAACAGGATTCACCAAGTCCAGGTGAGACCCATGTGGCGACCAGTCACCACATCCAGGTGCGACCAGCGAAGGACTAGATTCACCAGGTCCATTGAAGACCAATGGGTGACCAGAGTCACCACGTAAGGGTGAGGCCAGAGGGGGAACCAGAGTAACGAGTTTAGATTGAGGCCCAGAATGGGACCAGAGGTCCCTCGTCAAAATGAGGCCGAGGTGTGAATAGAGTATCCAGGTCCCAATGATGCCTGGGTGAGGACCCAGAGTCACTAGGGCCATGCAGGCCCAGATCGAACAGATCACTAGGTCCTGGTGAGGCATAGATAAGACCACAGTCACCAGTATCAGGTGAACCCCTTGTGGGAACCAGAGCCACTCTATCCAGCTGAGTCCCAGGTCCATGTGAGGCCCACGTGAGGGCCACATTCATCAGGTCGAATTGAGGCATAGCTGGGGACAAGAGTCACCAGGTCTTGTGCGGCCTAGGTGGGGCAAGATTCAGCAGTTCTGAGTTAGGTCAAAGTGGGGACGAGAGACACCAGGTCCATGTGAGGCCAAACTGAGGACCAGAGTCACCAGATCCAGCTGAGGTCCATGTTGGAAACAGTCACCAGGTCCAGGAGAGGTCCAGGTGGGGACCAGAGTCACCAGATCCAGTGAAGTCCCGGAGGGACCAGAGTCACCAGATCCAGGTGAAGCAGGTGGGACCAGAGTCACTAGGTGAAGATGAGGCCCAGGTGAGGACCTGAGTTACCAGGTACACGTGAGGCCCAGGTGGGGATCAGAGACAACAGGTCCATGTGAGGCCAGCTTGGGGACCATGGTCAACAGGTCTACTTGAGGCCCAGGTGTGGAACACAGTGAGCAGGTGCAGGTGAGTCCCCGTGGTGACCAGAGTTACCAGTTCCGGGTGAGGACAGATAAGGACCAGATTCACCAGTCCAAGTGGCCCCGTGGGGACCTGTGTGTCACAGTGTGAGGGCCCGGTGACAACCCACGCACCAGGTCCCCGTGAGGCCAACTGCAGGCCATGCAGTGGAACCATGCCCTGATGATCTC